>NC_044274.1:61043529-61259324 GCF_003957555.1 Calypte anna | reverse complement strand
ATTAGGGTTCAAGTGCACCCTCAGTAAGTTTGCAGAAGACACCAAGTTGGGAGGGAGTGTTGATACGCTTAAGAGTGGGAAAACTTGGCAGAGGGACCTAAACAGGCTGAATCAATGGCCCAAGGCCAGTTGTATGAGGTTTAACAGTGCCAGGTGTTGCTCCTGCACTTGGGTCACAACAGCCTCATGCAATGCTACAGGCCTGGAGAACAGTGGCTGGAAAGCTGCTTGGTGGAAAAGGACCTGGGGCTATTGGTTGATCAGTAGCAGTGTGCCCAGGTGGCCAAGAAGGCCAAAAGTATCCTGGCTTGTGTCAGGAATGGTGTAGTCAATGGTCAGTTGTTTTCCCCCTGTACTCACCACTGGTGAGGCCACACTTAGAAATGCTGTGTTCTGTTCTGGGTCTCTCAGTGCAAGGACATTGAGCTGCTGGACTGTGTCCAACAAAGCTTCCAGCAGAGCACAGGTCTTACGATGAGAGGATCAGGAGAAACCTGAAAGAAGGTTGTAGTAAGGTGAGTGTTGGCCTCTTCTTGCAAAGAACTAGAAGTACAACAAGAGGAAGTGGCCTCAACATTTTCCCAGGAAAGTTTAGATTAGATTTTAGAAGGAATTTCTTCTATTAAGGGTTTATTAAACACTGGCATCGGCTGCCCAGAGAGGTGGTTAAATCAACATCACTGGAGGTGTTTAAAAGACATGTAGATGTGGTGCTTAGGAATATAGTTTAGTGCTGAAATTAGAAGAGTTAGCTTAGTGTTTGGACTCTATCTTAAAGGTCCTTTACAACCAGAACAATTCTGTGATTTTGTGAAAATTTTCTACACCAGTGATAAAAGGAAAGCTAAGGGAAATGTGGGCTCTCTTCAGAAAGAACCAGGAGATGCAGTCACACAGGATATGGAGAAGGCTAAGATACTCATTGACTTTTTATTTCAGTCTTTGCCAGGACGGGGTCTTCACAAACTGCTTCAGTATGGGCCCCTCCTGTTGGCTGCAGTCCTTCAGGAATGGACTCCAGTCCCTCATTGGGTCACAGTTTGCATTTAACTTCTGTTTGGGAGTCCATATTTGGATTTTGGATCTCCATCCTCACAAATTCACAGCTATCTATTCCCTTTCACAATTCAGGCTGGTTTTGCCCCAGCTCACAAAAAAGGACTGCTTTTTTTTTGGTTTTTTTTGTTTTGGTGATTTTTGGTTTTTTTTTTTTTTAAGGCAGAAAAAGATATAATTTTTTCTCTACAGAGACCTAGCTATAGCAAACTTCTGTGCTCACAAGGTGCAGGGATAATTGAATTTTTTCATCCACGTACATTCTGCTTGACTGGGCACCTAGCTTATAGTATCACAGGAGCAGAACTGAATGACTTTGATTTGGTGTCATTATGGTTAGTGGCTGTCAGAAGATACAGACTTTTTCCCCAGACATAATAGGCATCACCATTTGACTTTATCTTCTAGACTCTGTAAACTTCAGGTAAATTCAGGAAGTGTTTGATACTTGACAGACCTTCCTCTATGACCAATCTCACAAAACTACAGAATCTAACAGACTTGATAAATTAGAACCATCTTTTATGGACATTTAGACCCAAGAATTCATGATGCCAGTAGCATTTACTGCCTTAGAGTATTAAAGTCTTCCAATCAGGAAAATTTAACTCTTTCAGGAGACAAAGAAGAACAAGGACAAAGGGCAACAATTATAAACTGGAGCACAGGCGGTTCTATATAAATATTTGGAAGAAATTTTTCACTGTGAGGGTGACAGAACATTGGCACAGGCTGCCCAGGGAGTCTCCTTTTCTGTAGACATTCAAAACCCATCTGGATGCATTCCTGTGTGACCTGCTGTAGGTGATCCTGCTCTGGCATGGGGAGGTGGACTCAATGATCTTTTGAGGTCCCTCCAACCCCTAACTTTCTATGATTCTATGATAAGAAGAAAGCAAAAGAAATAAGTGATGAAATATAGAGGTGGTTTTTTTTTTTTTTTTTTCATTGGGGTTTCTTTCAGAGGGTTTCTAAATCTTAAGATGGGCTTAGAGGGTTGGCAGTTGAAGATAATGGAAGGAGAGAAAGAGGAAATTATCCATTTTGTTAGTAGAACTGAACAAATGTGATGAAAAACTTGACTGAAAAACAACTGCAATCTGAAAATAACATTGTTACAGTCAAACCCAGCAGTAAGTAACCTAAGCAGGTTGCCAAACTACATTGGTTTTTAAAATCGTATAAAGTGCAAAGACAACTGCATAGTGTTCTGAATACATGAAGACAAGAAATTAATTTTACATGTAACATCCTAGAGACAACTCATGACAAACATGATGTCACTGCAAATTAACACTGGGATGTTCTGAGAAGGCTATAAAATTAATTGTCACCAAAACATGCCATAGAACATTAAAATATTCCCCTGGTTTTGGTTGGGTCTTTCTTAATCTGTTTATGTGACAAAACACCAAAAACTGGAAAAGACCCATAAAATGTCAGGAAATGGAAGGTAAAAGAGAAAAATAAATCTAAATAAAAACCTGATAATGGAAGATAAAAAGACATTCTCAAAAGAAATACTGAAAAATGAGGAATTATCCACAGCCATTTACCAAAAAAATCTGCTTTGATGGAAAACTTAAGCCAGGAAAGAAAAAAAACTAACAAAAAACCCCCAAACAACATTAAAGGAAGCAGGCACCCAGCTACCTTCCAAAGTCTATGTAAAATGCTTTAATTTCCTGCAGTGCTGCTTACCAGCCAGGTAAATACCTGTTCCTGAAGCAGCCAAGCAGGAGCCATCTGCAGAATATCTGTACTTACTCTTACAACCTAAAGAAAAGTAGTTGTTCCATGTTTCCATTGCTCCGTATTTGTGGAGCTAAAAAAATAAATCTGATTTTCATCAGTGGCTTAATACTTCAAGGTGTACCATATTCAGAAGAATGAGCAACTGACTTTTTAATGTTGTGTCATTTTAGTACAAGCCTCAAGTGTAAATAGGCATTTTTGAGAAACTGTAAATAGGAAATTTTGAGAACAAGCATTTGTCCTGCAGTAGGGAATATTCTGACAAACACAATTCCCCTTTGCCATAGAGCTCTGATACAGAATCCAGTATTGAGTTTCGTTTCCCTGGGTGCCAGGTTGCCTAATACCTTTATGGGAGTTTGACTCATATGCCAGATTTTTCACAGACACCAAATAACAAACATATCTGACAACAGAGAAAATTGGATGGAAAAACTGAAGATGCAATGGAATTAAACTGTTTTAGTTAATATATACAGTGCAACTGTTGCACACTCCAGTCCATAACAGACAGGCCTTCTTTTCTTTGTCAGTTACAATAATTTCCATATGCTTCTTTTTAAGATTTACTTTCAGATACAACAATCTTGGCATTACTCTTGCTGGACAAATTTCTGTGGCATCCTACCACGGTGTCTATAGAAAAGCATATTTGACTCCACACATGCTCCGCTTGCTTCACTCTCTGGTAATTTATGGACATCACAGATTGCTGTGGGTCAGGCTGCATAGATACAAGTCACAGCTTGCTTAATTCTCTATTGTAGAAAGAATCTGGCCCTCTGTGTTTTCCATACAGACTACTGATCAAACGGATGAAGGACCAGCAGGTCCAAGGAAGTGATACTGCCCCTGTACTCAGTGCTGGTGAAGCCACACATTGAGTACTGTGTCCAGTTCTGGGCCTCTCAGTTTAGGAAGGATATAGAGGTCCTGGAGCAGGTCCAAAGGAGGGCAGCCAGGCTGGTGAAGAGACTCGAGCACAGATCCTATGAGGAGAGGCTGAGGGAGCTGGGGCTGTTCAGCCTGGAGAAGAGGAGGCTCAGGGGAGACCTCATCACTCTCTACAACTCCCTGAAAGGAGGTTGGAGCCAGAGGGGGGTTGGTCTCTTTTCTCAGTCAACTCTCAGCAAGACAAGAGGTCACAGTCTTAAGTTGTGCCGGGGGAGGTTTAGGTTGCACATTAGAAAGAATTTCTTTACCGAGAGGGTGATCCGGCATTGGAATGGGCTGCCTCGGGCAGTAGTGGATTCTCCGTCCCTGGAGATATTTAAAAAAAGACTGGATGTGGCACTCAGTGCCATGGTCTGGTAACTGCAGCGGTAGTGGATCAAGGGTTCGATTTGATGATCTCTGAGGCCCCTTCCAACCCAGCCAATTCTATGATTCTACCATTCTATGATTCTATCACAACTAAAAGAAGCTGGGGACCTCGCCATCTTACTTTTTTTTTGTTTGGTAGTTTGGTTTGGTTTTGGGGTTTTTTTGTTTGTTTGGTTGGTTGGTTTGTTTGTTTGGTTTGGTTTGGTTTTGCTTTGTTTTCCTAACCTGGAAATCACAGCACTAATAAGCAGCTCCTTCACTAAATTTAGAAAGATTATGTCAGGGAATAATTTGGCCTGAAGCATTTACTATAACGAAATTTTCTTATATTAATAGCATTCACTCTCTTCACTTTGAAGTAGGATATGCAATGAGGAGTATTTAATCAGTTATTTCATATTGGAAAAAAACTTTTTGTATCTATGGGCATTTCCACTAAAAGACATGTTAAAATGGCTCTTCTGATGCCCACATCAGACTGATATTTTCACTTTTTTTGCTTTCAGAACAGAGAGTGAAACCAGCTTTAATGGGTCTTGGAAGATTATGCATCTGAATTTTCAGCAAGATCACTTATTAGCTGACTAATTTTAGTATACGACGTGCCAGTTTCCATCTTACAACTGAGTAGACTTGTGGATCAGTGCTGCACATGTCTTTCCATGTTTCATCCAGCAACAGCCATGGGCACCGCATGGACATTTGTTGTGAGTGAAATGGATAGAAAAAGCATTAAAAATTCTGCCATCACTCCTCTGAAGTACAGATGCATATTTAGTTTTAAGCCAATATCGTAAGGGCTTTAAGAGCCTGTAAAAAAAAAACTTGTAATTTCACAATATTTTGAATGGTTCTATGTTAAGAGTAATTAGAATAGTTTCAGTAAAAATACTTAATATATTTGCATTTCCTAATAAAACTACTTAGCCAGTTTTGCTCTATGATCCATAATTTTCTGCACATGGAAACAGGAATGTATGTACTGAACTTGTAGTGAGATAGGAACAAGATGCAAGATATAACTCAGTTTGTGAGCTTTTATTAAAAATACCTAAGGAAACACAATAATATTAAGTAGAAAATGTAAATCATTTTAAAACCAATTAACTGTCACAAATAAAGAAAAATATTTTGGTGTTAATATACATTTCATTCAAGAAATTGTTTTGTTTTCTCTTTGCAAGGTACTGAACTGAAAATTCTTCGTTGCTTAGTGCACAGATGGTATCAGTAAGAAAAAAGCAAGAAATATGAGTATATGTAAGCATAGTCTTCCCTATTTAGGACCTTGTTCTTATAATGCTGCACCATTAGAAAGAATCACTGAAGTTTATATCGCAAGATGATGTTGAAATGCTATATACCAGAACTCTGGGTATATATATTTATCATGTTTGTTTAAATAATGTTTACCTATATGTGTATTTGAAAACACAATGAAAAGTCTACCACCAAGCTGCAGGAACTGGGAGGTTACCAAGTATATGCACAGTAATACTAATACGTCTAACATGTAGTTATTATCTTAGTAATGTAACCTATACTGTACATATCAAATAATATTTACAAATCTGCAGCAGCATATACATTTTTTTTCAGCTCATATTGTGTTCTTTTCAGTTGACTTTTCTTAGTGTAATTCCTTTGCATAGTGTGTCCACTGAAAGGGGGAAAATATTTGGTTATTTCCTCTATTGGTAGATTTGCATTTTCTGTGTATTTTTGCATCCATGTTATCCTAATCCATAAGTATAAGACAGAGTCTTATACAGGTAGGAACTTTTCCATTGAAATAAAGTGAACATTTTTTACTGTGGAAAACTCTACCATGGAGGGTTCATTAACAATGTAATTACAGATAAGCACTTCAAGCACAGAGTTGAACCAAAGTTCTATCACGTGTACCACAAAGAAGTAAATTAAAGCTTAGCTAGCTTTGTAAAAATACTGTTAAAAAAACCAACCAAACAAACAAAAAAACCCCCCAAAAAAGCCCAAACAAAACCATAAAACAAGCAGACACATAAAAACAACAATCAAGTGAAAATGTGTTCATTATCAAGTATAACATTATCTTCAATATAGATTGAAGATTTAATCCCTGGGTTATTATTTAAGTTTTAACCCCTGGATTATTATTTAGGATGCATATTTTCAGAGAACTTACTGTATTCCAGAGAAGGAGAAATCCCATTATGCCATTGTGGAGAACGTGCAAAGTGATAAAGTAACAGAATGAAGGCTTTATTAGAACAGTCAACAACAGCAACAGAGAAAATTGTAAAAGCTGTAACAGACTCAGGAATACCTAAATATATTGGCATTCTAGATGAAAGAATATTAATACCCTTGCTGGGACAGAACAATTGACAGAACAAACTGAACTATTTTTCAGTTACTAGCCCAATAGTTTTCAGGTAATTGCTGTATGTGTTGATCAAGTATACAGATATCCTCAAGACATACTTACAAACATACACCAACCTATTAAAAAATGTGTAAAAAAAAATTTAAATTAGGTTTCTTTAATGTTCTTTACCAGAAAAAGACCAGCAGTGTGAAAATTTCATAGTATTTATAGAAAACTACTCACATGAATGCTTCACTAGAGTTTTGGTATTCACTGTTTACACCAGCACTAATCATCTGTGGATCTTATTGTCACCATCAATTATTGATCTAATGAAGCGCAGAGCCTGGTAAGCAATTATTAGCAAACAGCTCAGACAATTACCATAGCTTGCTTGCTTGCTTGCTTGCTTGCTTCCTTCCTTCCTTCCTTCTTTCTTTCTTTCTTTCTTTTTCTTCCTTTCTTCCTTCCTTCCTTTCTTCCTTTCTTCCTTTCTTTCTTCCTTTCTTCCTTTCTTTCTCTTTCTTCCTTTCTTTCTTTTCCTGAATTTGTGAAGTAACTATAAATCCCTTGCAATTTGCAGACCATGAACTCATTCTAATTTTACAGTTGTGTAATGGTAACAGTAAAACTAGAATGCCAAGGATGTACCATATCTCAGCAAAGTCAATTCCCAGTAACACTTGCTTTAGTGGGATTTAGATTTTGCCCTCTTAAATCATAAGAAATCTCATTACTAGCAGACCAGAAAATAGGGCAATATAGAATAAAATCATAGAATCATGGAATTGCTTGTGTTGGAAGGTACCTGAAAGATTATCTAGTTCCAACCCCCATGCATAGGCAGGGACACCTTCCACTAGATCAGTCTGCTCAAGGTCCCATCCAAGCTGGCCTTAAACACTTCCAGGGATGCGGCAGCTACAACTTCCACTTCTTCTTTTAGTTCTACCACAAGACTGAGCAAGTCATTCACCTTTTGGTGAATTCACTTCTTGGTTTCTGCAGGTTAGCCACCTCAGCAAGAGTTCCTCTACCTTGGTGACTACACTGAAATGGCAGCTTCAGGGTTTTCTTTAATTTCTGAACTGTCCCACTGAGTCAGAGCCATCCCCTATTGGTCTGGAGCTGTCTTGTTCTTCTCTGAACCAGAAGACAGCTTCCCTCTCTCTCACTCTCTGTCCCAGTTGCACTCCTTTTTTTTTTTTTTTTCCTTGCAGTTGCTGCAGTTTATTTGCCTCAGCAAGAGTGCCCCTGCCTCAGTATGAACAACTGGTTCATGCTTCATGGTTTGAAGCCTTAATTCTAACGCCTCAAATTCTGAGCTTCCACAAACTGTTTTCAGACTGCAGATGAGTCTCTGCCAAATCTGTAGGTAACAAATAAGAGAAGGACAGAAGCAGAGACCTCCTGTTGTCTCTGGGATGCAGCTGTGTAGGGCTAGTCTCATGGTTTTCCTCCTACAGGGCAGTTGTCTGGACACTGCAAGAAGTCTCATCTTGTTCTTTACCAGTCTGCCCTGCACACCACCCAACCTGCCTGCCAGACACCAGATGTGAGGGCTCCGTGGCTCATGCACTTTCTAACTGCATGGTTTATCGTGGGAAATTTACTGACTTAGTGTGAGAGTCCTCTGGAAACACACTGAATTGGAAGGAGTGCACGTACCGAGGAGCATGTTTTCCAGAAGCTAGTCAGGCTTGAAATAAGCTGTTTAACAGCCTCATAACCTTACAGTACAGGCCCTTCCTGAAGGACCATGTAATTTGTACTCTACCACATATGTGACTTTTAAGACAGGACTCTGATTTATTTTCTATTTCTCTTCCATGTTCATGGACACAGTACTAGTTTAATCTGCAGTAGCAGTATAGTCTGTATGACAAAAGGGAAGCTGCATTATATATACCAGAGGATTCTATCAGGATAGAAAGTTACATCTAAGAATTACCTCAAATAGGACAAAGTAAACCATCCTTTTCCTCATAAATTAATCAAACTTTTTATACAGCAATTTTTCTTGTTACATAAAGGAAACCTTTCATTTTATTTCATTTAAATTATGAAATTTAAATTAATTTAGATTAATGAAATTTTACTTATTTTAAAATTAAATAAAAGGCCTGTCCCCTTTTCTGCCATGCTTTATTCTCTTCCTGGGTAATCCTGTGTGGAACTGGAAGCCTACACTTTGCAGAGCTGTCTTCTGTGACACATAAGTTTCATATGCCTTTTCCACTTATGGATTCTATGGTGTGAATGTATTCTCCACTTCAGAGTGATTTATCCTATATGTGATTAAGTATCCCGACAAAATAATTCATATCCCAGGATGTACGATAATTTTTGAATTATTTTGAAATCCACTGCTCACAATATATTTGCTTTTTCAATATCCCAATAAAAATTTGAGGGCAGCGGGGAAAATTTTCCATATGAAATATTTATTTCCAGCATTCATTTTTTCCAGTGATTTTCCCTGCTCAGTTAAACCACTGAATTCCCTAGCTTTATAAGACCAGATAGAGAACCACAGAGTTAGTGAGGATGGCAAAAACCACTGAGACCATCAAGTCCAGTCTATGATTTAACACCACCACATCAGCTAGACCATGGCACTAAGTACCACGTTCAGCCTTTCCTTCAACACCACCAGGGATGGTTACTCCACCGCTTCCCTGGGCAGTCCATTCCAATGCCTCTCCATGAGGAAGTCCTTCCTGATATCCAACCTAAACTTCCCCTGGCACAGCTCCAGGCCATGCCCTCTCATCCTGTCACTAGTTACCCAGGAGTAGAGCCTGACCCCCACCTGACTACAACCCCCTTCAAGTGGCTGTCGAGAGTGATAAGGTTCTCCCTGAGTCTCTTCTCCAAGCTAAAAAACACCAGCTCCCTTAGCCTCTCCTTGTAGTTGTAATAATATGTTAATGTCACAAAATATTATAAATATTCCCCCTAGTCCCTTTACCAGCTTCATTGTTCTTCTCTGGACCTGCTCCAGCACCTCAATCTCCTTCCTGAACTGAGGGGCCCAGAACTAGACACAGGACTCAAGGTGTGGCCTCTCCAGGGCTGAGTACAGGGGCAGAATCCCTTCCCTGGACCTGTTGGCCACACTGTTCCTGATCCAGGCCAGGATGCCATTTGCCTTCTTGCCCACCTGGGCACACTGTTGGCTCATGTTCAACCAGTTGTCAACCAGTACTCCCAGGTCCCTCTCTGCTGGGCTGCTGTCCAGCCACTCTTACCACAGTATGTAGCACTGCATATTATAATATTGGGGCAATTACTGAATTAATGTTCAAAAATCTTATTAATTAGTTAATTTGTTAATTATAGATAAAGTATTTGTAATGCAAATGTTGCTAAGTTATTTCAAAACATTTAATCTGATTTAGTTTTCTTTGAAAACAGCCAATTACATGATTATAAGTATTAAGAATAGTAATTCCAGAAATTTGAGGTGTCTCCTGATTGCTTTTTAAAGTTCATCACTTGGAAGATTAGTTTAAATATTTTCAAAGATCATCTTTTTGGTGCTACATCACAGTAACCAGCCTGTTAAGAAGCCAAAACTGAAAAGTGTAAGTGAAGGCAAATGGCATCCTGCTCTTACTTGACAGCCAATGACCAGCACAGATGCCTTTGAGCCAACTGGACCTGCAGATATTTACACTTGTGGAAAGCTCTTAACTAAGGACAGCCAACCAGTGATTTCTTCCTGCTTTCTGAAAAAAAAACCAAACAAACCTTGACAAGGTGAACTCCAAGAGCACAGAACTCAACATTTTCATTCAAGAAGTTGGTCAAAAATTTCATCAGTCTATCTCACATTTTCTTTTATCACCTGCCCTAACCTCTATACAAGATTACTCCTCATGGCTTTCATCTTCACTGCAAGGAGTACAGGAAAAGTAGGTGAAAAGGAAAGGTAAAAGGAGGCAAAGCCAATAAACATTAACAGACAACTGGAGATTCATCACTCTTCTCTACAATGTGAGCTGAATTTTCAATTAATAGAAAAAAATATTGTTCAGACATGGATAGTATACAAAAAATGGTGAATTGGTAAACTCTCATAAATGATACAGTGCATGCGCTTTCTAGATGAAAATTGTTATGAAAGATTTATTGCTAATACCTGAACTTGAGAATTATTGCTACATTGAATAGCTACAGAAATTTTACTGTTATCCTTTCTTTCTTACTGGTAAATATATTTGTTACAATTCACAAATTGTAATTCACAGATTACAATTGCAATACACAAATTCACAAAGCTGCAGCCCACAGCTCAAACTGGACTCCACTGATGTAGTCATTATACACACACAAAAGAATCTTTAAAGGCATTCCAAGCTGCCTATGAAAGATGATACATGAAAAGAAAAAGAGAGCACACTACAATGAAAGCTTTTGCTTAAAACCAAATATGTTTGTTATTGAAACAATGTTAGACCCCAAATTTTGGCACTTTTCAACTGGAACATATTGCCTTTTTATAATACTCATGGTGACTTTGTACTAAAATTTTGCTTCCAGACTTTCTTTTTTCCCCCCATTGAATATTAATGTATATTGAAACAACAACAACAACAACAACAACAAACCCAAAAGAACAAAACAAAAAAAAATATTCAGAACTTGGCTCATTGTCTTTAAGGTTAGAATGGGAGGTAAAACTAGGTAACTTAAGGGATAGACACATAGAATATTAGAATAGATTTTATTGAAAAAGATCTTTCAGCTCATAATGTCTAAACGCTAACCTAGCATGCTGACAAATACACCATGAAACCTTGTCCATAGAACCATAACCAAGATATCTTTTAAAGATCTCCAGAGATGGTGACAACCACTTCCCTGGGCAGACTGGTTCCAGTGTCTGATAACCCTTTCAGAAATGAACGTTTTCCTTATATTGATTCTAAACCAATCCTGGTGCAGTTTGAGGTAATTTCATCTTGTACTTTCACGTGTTACTTGGGAGAAGATACCAAACCCCATGTCACTACAACCTCTTTGCAGGTAGTTACAGTGAGTAATAAGGTTTCCTTTCATCCCTTTCTTCACACTGAACCAGCAGCCTATTTCCTTAAATGTTCCTCATAAGACTTCTTGTCTAGACCCTTCATCAGCTTCTTTGCCCTTTTCTGGACACAGTCCAACAACTTAATGTCCTTCTTATATTAGAAGAGCTCGAAACAGAACACAGCATTTCTAAGTGTGGCCTCACCAGTGCTGAGTACAGGGGGAAAACCATTGGCTGTTGAGTACATTATTCCTGACACAAGCCAGGATACTGTTGTCCTTCTTGGCCACCTGGGCACACTTCTGACTCATGTTCAGCAGGCTGTTGATCAGCCAATACCCCCATGGTCCTTTTCCACCAAGCAGCTTTCCAGCCACTGTTCTCCAGGCCTGTAGCATTGCATGAGGCTGCTGTGACCCAAGTGTAGGAGCAACACCTGGCCCTGTTAAACCTCATACAACTGTCTTTGGGCCATTGATCCAGCCTGTCTGGGTCCCTCTGCCAAGTTTTCCCACTCTTAGGCATATCAACATTCCCTCCCAACTTTGTGTCTTCTGCAAACTTACTGAGGGTGCACTTCAACCCCTAATTAAGATAATAGGTAAAGATAATTAAAGAGAACTGGCCTCAGTACTGAGCCTTGAGAAAAAAATCTTGTGTCTGGCCACCAGGTGGATTTGACTCCATCCACCTCATCTCTTTGGGTCCAGCCATACAGAGAGTTTTTTAACTGAGAGAAGAATACACTCTTCCAAGCCATGATCTGCCAGATTTTCCAAAAAGAATGCTACGGTTTTACCAAAGTCTGATAGACAACATCCATTGCTTTTTGATCATTCACTAATCAGATAGTGTCAGTCCATCTCTGCATGAATAGTAGCCATGCTCTCTAATGCTCCCCATAGCTCTGTTTCCGAAAATATCAAAATAGACCACACATATTCTGCTCTCAGTCTTCCTCCTCCACAAGGAAATCTTAGCATATACATATGTAGACAAGCCTGCTCTCCTCAGTATGTAGCCAGTCTTTGCATCCAAGTTTGCCTTGAGCAACTACCATTATTGCGGCATGAGAAAACATCACAGTCAGACTCTAAATCCAGAAATCACACATGAAAAGTTTATATGCTTTTCATCTCTTGCTTTGTTTATGTTCATCAAGCACATCTTTTATCTTTGCTCTTATCTATAAAGAAACTAAGGCTAAGGGAAACCAACTGAGAAAGTTTTGTTTCTTATGAGTGATTTTTTTCCCAGAAAGTACAGTTTATTTATTCTTTATTTTTTCTTTTGGTACTGAACCAAACAGATTTTAATTTTTTTCTGCAAGTTATCAGTTAGGTAGCAATGACAGATGGTATATCCACCTGCTTCTTGTTCCCTTAATAACATCAATAATATCATACAGCTCTATAAACAGCTTACTCTAAGGGATTGTTGTCATCAACCATCAACATTTAGTGGCACAGCATACTAATGAGGTCTTACGATGAACACCAAAACACTCAGAGATGCTTTCAGTATTGGATAAATCCCAATGAGAAAAAAAAAAAAAAGGTTGTAAGGTAAAAGGAGTGCTTTACCCAGCTCTAATTTTCAGTATATAACAAACAGAACTACAATATCTAGGCTGTATTCCAGCAGCCAGGCCTGTTTCATTTTAATTGCAAACCAGGGGCTCTCAATAGCAATGTATTCTTCTGTTTGGCTTTCTTTCTAGTTTTTTATCTTAAATGCTTCCATTTTTATTTAGTCTGACAACCAATACAGATATATGTACAAGTGTGGTCCTGCAACTAACCATCTAAAAATGATGAAATCTGTTTTAACCATTTGGAAACATTATCTTCTCCAAGTCATTCTAATTTGGCTCTAGATGAAGAGTCTATGGTGCAGCACAAGTCAGCTTATTGTACAGTAACACCCCCCCCCTGGTTTCTTTGAGGTTAGTTTTCAAAGCTGCAGTAGGATGGGAGGTTAAATTTATAACAGGTTCCTTCTGATTAGGTAGGTGAATATCTCTGTCACTGTTCAACTTTTGCCTTGATCCTTGTCCTCTTGCAAGAGGCTGTTTCCCTACAGCTCTTTCCCAGTGGCCATCTTGTGCCACCCCACTGCCATACCATCATGTACCTCCTGCCACCACATCCTCTTTCTCATCTTCCCAGCATGAAGATTCATAAACCATCAGGGTCGCTCTGCAATGGGCTTCTAATTCATAGAGCACCACGTAGGTTTTACAAAATGACACAGCTGTGAGCTGCAAAACAGCCTGCAGTTTATTAGCTTGAATGCCACATGGCTGTGTGTTTTAGCTCAATGACTGCAACTGCACTATTAGGGGGAAGCACAAGTCTTGTGCCAGAGCCGCATTTGCCTGGGGTGGCTGAGGAATCTTCTGACTTTTCTTATCTGCAGCAATGCTCCTGATGAAAAGGGAACCTTTCTCTTTCAGAATATCTATTCTGACCCACCTGCAGTTTTTTTTTTTCAGTCCCTTTTGGACAGATACTACAAAAATTTCTTTTCAACCTGATGGCAGGGAGAACAAACATGCCCTGCCACCTGAAAACCAGAACTAGAAAAAACCCAACCCCAAATCTCTTATACATGCAACATGAAAATCCTGTTGTTTGAAACAACAATTAGAAAACTGATTGTGCTCCATCTAGATATTTAATTAGAAGGTCTCCATGGTCAGCTGGATCCCTATGCAGTTCAGTACATACACCATCACCAATACTTCTGGTATTTAGTGCATAGAATATTAAAGAGCAACACATTTGGAATACTGCTGGTAAAACAAATATTGTGGGTTGAATCTTAATAAGAGTTCATAGAAAAATTTGGGTGTGCAGGGTTATTTTCCTACAACTACACTTATTTATCTAGTTTGAAGAAAGACTACATTTGGAGGAAAAAAAATATTTTACATTAAGAACTGTGCCCAAATATATTTGTTTTTCTTGGAATGAACAATTTTTGAGAAAATATTTTTTAATCAGTTGCAAAAAATATCCTTCTACTATAAAGAAAGATCCCTATTTAGAAATACTAACTTTACATTTGAGGAATACTTTGTTTCTAGACAAACTCATCTTTAGGTAGCTAACAGGTGAAATGATCCCCAGAGTTCACGTTTTCCTAAAGAATTAGTGGAGAGATCCAGGTTTCTTGAAGAAAATACAGGGCAATGACCTAATTTAGAGACACACTCGGTAGTCAACGATAGCATAAACAAAGGTAAATTAAATGTAGGTGACAGGAGACTGGTGTCTATGCCTGTTATTGGGAACTGAAGATTTTTATGCAAAAGGGAAAGACCACAAGAACGCAGATAAAACTACCCATTAAAGTAATTCTTTAGAAATAAAAATATAGTTACATAACTGTTACCTTTTTTTTTTTAGAGGTGTCTGACAGACTCATTTTCAAATGTAATCATTTGGGTTTAACAGTTACTCTCCATCACTGCAACAAAGACTCTTATGAAGTATCAGAGATAAAAACAAAGCATCAAGAAACTGTAAAGAAAGTAACTTTTCAAAAAATTTTTACTCACCAAAAAATAACAAAAAATACCCCTTTTATCACACAAGTATTGAGATATTTCCATAAGTTTAAATACAGTTTGATTTCATTACTATTTCTACATGTCAGATTTAAACTTATTTGTCATAAATAAAGAAATGACAAAGCATCAGTGATTACAAGATTTACTGAAAAAAAATTTTTAAATCCTCTTGCTACTCATTTTTTTTGGATGGAAGTAATGACAGAGTGACAGGAACAAAGAAATCATAGTAGGATTTTATTTTAATACGCATCTTTGCTCAGTAAAAAAATATTCCTTTCTAAAAATACATATAATTTTTTGTTATAATGAAACTCAGTTGTCATCTCCTGATTGCAACATCAGTAGTACTATCTCATCATGACAATCTGTCACAGTCATTATGTGCTTACAGTAGTTCTGTTTTATATGTCATTAATGATTGCAGATAGCCGGAATTTTCCAGCCTTTAAAGAGTTAATTTTCCCCCCTTTATTTACAAAAAACAGTTCTGTTTCTAAAATTCTAAAATATTTTAGTTTCACTTGAACTATGTTTTTGTTACAAAACACTTCACAGATGAGTGAAGGTAAAACTTTCTTTGGAATTTTATTAAACAAGCAGTTTATATACTGTTAGAAAACAAGGCTGACAAACATGAAGTTGATCTGTCCTATTACAGTGAATGTAAAATATATTCTTTATTAAGTATATTCTGGACATATATAACCTACTGTCTTGTGTTTGAGCAACTCACAATCCATGTGTACACATTATGATGCTACACTGAACTAAAGGTGTTTTTACCAGCAATATTCTTGAGTTGAGCCCCTTACTATCTTGACTATATGTTTGTAATTACCTCAGAGCAGAGACAGGACAATCCATTCATGTTGACAATATCTATGAAGAGGTCATTATCTCTACAAGACAGCAAGGACAGTAAGAACCACTGAAAAGAGAATTTTATCCTTAGTAGCTAGCATGCTAAGGACAAAGGAAGACACAATATGAATAAAAAAGTCAAAGATTTGGTCCAGTATAGCTGAAATATTGACAATGGCACTTCATAGAATATAGCATTGTCATCTACCTGTAGACCTCTTGAAAAACCTTGTTAGTGGTATGCAGTGTTGCTCACAAGACATGATCATTCCTCCCAACCACAATTTCATCCTCCTAAGAGGACAGCTTTCACATTGAGTTGCATGTTTTGGGGAAAAACAGTAATGATAAAAAGCTTTCAAAAAAAGAAAAAAGCAAAAAAACTTTCTTAATTTCGTCATTGCATTTTCTTAAGTATAGTAGAAAAGGTCAAAGGAAAACACCAGTGTCCCTTTCTTTTGACCTTAGAACACTATTTACATACATTTTTTCCACTAGCCTGAAGCATTAATAAACCTGGAGTCTCAAAAAAATAATTAGGAAGGTAGTCTGCCTTTATATTTTTTAAAAAAACATTGTCCTGTATTTCAGAGATCAAATGAACAGAGATCTATTTTGAAGAATCACAAAAAAAATTGTTTCCCTCTTCATTCTTCCTCCTTTGTATTTAGTATAATCAGTATGAGAATGCAATTAGAGATGAACATATGATGAAAATCAGAATTACTTAGTCTTTCACCATAACTTGAAAACCATTTATTTTTATTTCTTGCAAGACGGTATCCTATAAGTCCAAAAGATATTGCTGGAATTGAACAATTCTCCAAAAGTCATCTTTCAGATTTCGTGTAACTAATTGCTACTGTGGACAAAATCAATTTATGTTTAGAGGACAGGGGTGAGATAGGCAGGGATGGGGTGGGACACTTTCCCTTTGTTTTACAAAAGAATTAAATATTTCCACTCTCACCTAATTCAATGTAGTTTCAGTACCATAATATTTTAGTAACTTTTCAGAATGGAAACAAGGATCTAAAGGTCAAAGAATAAATTATGTTTGCTATAAAGAGACCCAGATTAAATATTCCTCATGAACGTCCATCATTTCAAAATACTAAGAAAATGCCAAGAGTCATTTGTCAAAATCCTTCCAATTAGACCATTAACATGATAATAGGTGTTGACAGGTCCTTAAGCCAATCAAGAGTGGACAATTTTTCAAGTTTTTGAAGTTTGTAGAAGATTACTGAAATGCTAGTGAGAATGTGTTCAGAAAAAATAAGTAATAATTAGATTCACTTGGAAGAGTTCAGAACGCTGCAGAAAAAGATGTGCAAAAGGGGCTTGCCTGATCCTGTGTCACTTGCTAAGAAAGCTGAGAAGAAAGATATATAGATATATAGATATATATATTTAGGGAGAAAAGTTGGGGAAACAATTTCTGTAACACTGCAATGGGAAAAAGAAATGCTTTTAACACAGTCTATTAACGTTTCATTTTCTTTTTACAATAGTTTTGCTTTTAGCTGTAGCATTCCAACCTTTCCTGTTTAATTTTTCATTCCTCATGCCTCACACATCCTGGTATTAATTCTCTTTCGGCTAACCCCAAGAGTTTCTTGCTAGAAAAGAACAAACATTATTGTTCTATTTGTTGTGCTGTACATAAAATGGTTCACATGTCCTGTCTTCTTCAGAAACTATAATTATTTCTACAGAATGTCTCTTTTTTTAGGTTTCTTATCAGTGAAGTGCAAGTGAAGGGAAACAGAGAGTGGTAGAGAGCAATTTGATCTGTATTTCTCACTTCATCATTTCAGAGAAAGGTTGGTATCCTGTGTATCTGAGCATGCACTACATAAAAACTTAAAAACCATTCTTCAGGAGCCGACATGTTCAGGCTGGCTATACTCTAGTAAGTATAATATCTCCTCAGAACAGTCTCAATAATTAAAGTAGAACTTAACATACCACAAAGACGAAAAACAACTTTTTTTTTGATCCACTTGGAAGTTCCTTCCTCTGTTAACATTATATGACATTTGTCAGATAAATAAGTTTATTTATCAGTTATTCAGTACAACATTTGAGACTGGTATTATTAGGCATTTTTAAAATTTGGATTATCTTCCAAATTCAAAGACATGTTCCATTCATGTTATTTCTTTAGGTAATATTTTTTTCTTTTCGAAATGTCTGCTCTCACGGATTTATAAAATCCACTTGTGTCTCACAAAGCTCAAAAAAGGAGATCTGTAAACCTGCTGGCTCTGCTAAGCAGCACAGTCCTTTTCCTAGACTTTGTTGCCCTCAAACAGAAAATGTGAGTGATAGTGGGAACAAGTTACTTCTGGGGAGACTCTGATTGGACACAGAGTGTGGAAAGAGGAAAATTTTCATAATGCGAACTATCAGCCATTGGAATAATCTTCAGAGGGAATAATGCTTGCTTAACATTGGACACTTTAAATATTCTTTGGGATAGGATGATGGGCCATCTTGTCTGGACTGTGCTTTTTCCAAGAAATGTCGGAATAGATGATCCTTGAGGTCCTTTCCAATTTGATATTCTATAAATCTATGATCTCAGACTCTGCAAGTGAAAGAACACTGTAAAGCACAGCATAGAAGAGGAGAAAAGTTTAGCAGTTTTCCTTAGTATTCTCTTACATCATCATTCTAAGCATGTTCTGCTTCACTCACTTGGCTGGTTAGACAGCAAGGCTTGTCTGAGAGACTAACTCACCAGACTTGTTTTCTGCCTCCGCAGTTCATCTGAATGATGAAATTTACTATGACTTAGCACAAATTACAGCTTATACTGCTCAGTTCCCATTCTGTCCAGTACATACACTACTTCATTATGCCACAGAATTTTTCATCAAAAAAAGCCACTTCATATTTGCATGGTCCTCAGTATTTACAGATACATTTGCCTGTCAGGAAACCAGTAACAAAGGATGCTGATTCCACCCACATGCATATGAAATTCAGCACCAGTTTTGTACTTAAAATTCTGTTTAAACAAAAAAATAAGAAATGACAAGTAAAAACATCAGTAGCTTAACTGAACTGTGATATATAGGTTTTTGCTCGTGTTAAGGTCTACCTTATCTTCTCAGTTGAGGTAAGACAAACTGAATTAAGAGAACTACAGCAATGTGAAACTTAACACTAGTTTCCAAAGGGAAATCAATGAGAGTCCAAACCATGCTGGCAGCGCTTTGCCTGCTAAAATTTCTGTAACAGCTGCTTTTATTATTTTTCCAACAAAAAATATATCAGGATGGATGCAGAGTGTTATTGAATAAGTCCAACTCCAGTACAAAGCTTCTGGTAAAAATATTCCATTTTCCTGTCTGAAAGATTGGGGTAATATAGAACAAGAGCAGCTATTTGGCCAGCTATGCATTTTTTTCTTATATAAAATATGACTGAAATAAATAGCAAAATAGGAAGATTGATAGATATCTGTTCATACTGACGACAGATCATTTACAGAGTAAAGCAAAATCTTCAGCAACCATAAAAGTACAGAATTGATTGCTATGTAGTATTGCATTTTTGTTTCATAAATTTTTTGCAGCATTCATTGCTTGGTCATTGCAATAGAAACAGATGAATGGTTATTTTGAGGGTATCTGGCAGTGTAAGGAATGTGTAATGAACTGCATTTTTCAGAAGCAATGTAGATCTTTGAGTCAAAACCAGAAAAAACCATGAGTGTATATGTGAGTGGTGGCACAAACTTCAAGAAAAATATTCTTGAGACTTAGAAAGGTAATGGAACAAGATTTCAGTATGTTTTCTATGTGTCAGTAAAAACTGAGTAAATTTCAGCTCAAGTAAAAGGTAGCTTTTTGTGTCAAATATAAATTACTTTTTCCTTCTCTCCCTGTCCTTCTTTTGCACATCACACTTATTGTATATGTCAGTTTTATTCTGCAAAAAACTTAAAGCTTCTGCTCTTACTTAATACCAGTAGACAAAAGGTTTATGACAGCAATGAAAAAGGTACATTCCCATGCATGCTCATATGTGGTACCCTCTAGTATGAAGCCAAATGCTTCCTTTCTTTCTCAGTGTCCATCAAAATGAAAGTGCTTCTGAAGGTCAGGGTAATCTTATTTCAGTCTGGGGTTGGGGAAGAGGGGCTAAAATGCAGATCTGGTTCCTGGTATCATAGCACCGCATATCAGAATGAACTTATAGCTCAAATAGATCCTTTAAAGATGGTAGAAGGAGAAAGGAATCAAAAAGAAAAGCAACCTATTACCAGTCAGATAGGATATATTTGGTGATCTGGGAACTGAAACTCAAGATTGAATTTAGTGCATGAACGATTAAACATATCTTAAGTGGTGTATGACTTCATCCTCTAGGAATAATTAATTGTCTCCAGTTATCAGTGGAATAGTCAGACTTGACTGGGAGTTTTCATTGCCCGATTTCATAACAACATGTGGAGAAGAAAGGGAAGAAATAGATGTGCAGCCATTCTTACCAGTTTGTGTCACAATGCCTTTTACTCAAGTTTTGCAGTTGTTTTACAGTATGCACAGCCTGTGCCTACCAGATGAAACTCTCCTGTATGATCATCCTGGCAAGATAAATCTACTAAAGCTGAACAGGCATGCAATAGCCTAGCAACTGTGCCTTTGTCACACTTATGCAGCTGATCATATGAGCTAGCTCTTAAGTGCTCAGTGTCCATGTTTCACTACATCACCAAGGTTTGAATTTGTATAGGCAGGAGTACAAACTCTTGGAAAGAGATAGGTCTCTACATCCCCTGTACTGAGAGTATTCCTCTACTAAGCTCTTTGAATAGATAATGCATCTCCTGTTAGAGGCTGTCTCCTCCTTGCCTTGATTTCAACAAACTACAGAGCCATACTGTGGGACTGCTGGAGGGCAAGCCATATTAAATTGCAAACCAGAACAAAAACATATCCAGATGGGCAGCAGTCCAGCCCATAAGCACTCAAACTACATATATTTTCATTGCAGTGAAGCTGTCAAATAATATTTTATTTGTTCGTTGTTTAGTTTTTAATCAAAAACATAAGAAAAAAAGACAACAAGATACTGGTTTTGTCACACTATTTTTGGAAGAAAAGATACTATATAGTCCTACTATCAAACACACTCTTGACAGCAGATGAAATGGTGCTTTCAGGTATGATTCACAATCAGTAAAACCCAGCATAAAGCTGAATTTTTTTGAGAGATATAATCACAGGAATGAACAAAACAGGGGTAAGATAAGGAGAGAAAGGGAGAACATAAGGCAAACTAGCCTGTAGGATTATTTAGACTAAATTGAGTAGACACCTTTTGTGGGGGAAAATGAAATCCTTGGTTTGCCCTTCAGTCATGGGTAGAAGCTGAAGATCTTGATTTAAAATTATGATTTGAATTTCATGGGAAACCTGCAAAATTTTTAGAAAGCTCTTCAGATCTGAAGTACTTTAGAAAGTACTACAAGATAGCAATTGTTTTTTGTTAATCAAAAAAACCCAGGAAAGTAAATATCACCCATAGTTGGAATTCTAGGCAACAGATGAATTAGTCATTTAACAAATTAAGAAATGAAAGAATATCGTATTAACTGTTAAGAAAAGAGTAAAATTTCTCATTAAATTTTTCATTTGGTATTAGTTATTCAAAAGTGAAATCCTCAAATATTTACCTGTTTCTATTAAGTTGTTCTTGCCTTTAAGTCATGCAGTGCTGAATAATACAATAAGAAAAATCTATTCAAACAATAGCCACAAAATCCCAACTTGCCATCTTTCTCCTTAATGTGTTCAAGAACTTGAAAATAGGGGAGATTGCCATGACCCAAAAGCAGATTGAAACTAGCATGTAGCATTCTGGAAACACACGAGAGATGCAGTAACATCTGAGTACCTTTTCAGTGACACTAAAAATTCTTTAAAATTTAATTGTGACATTCTGGAAGTAGAAAATATTTGGAAAAATGTAAGACTGCTTTGCAGATTTTTCTACATAATTTTGTTTGATGAACTCACTGAAAATCAATGTAAACTAACACCAAAGGAAAGAAAACCAATATCAGAAAAAATTTCAAACACAGAGAATACCAAAGAACACCGTGCTGTGAATCACATAGTTCTCCAATTTAAAAATTCTTTTTAAAACTGAAGGTCAACTTGATTCTGATTAGAAGATACCCTTTCTCATGAAAAAAAATGCATACACATATCTGATAAATAAATGTATACCCATGTATCCACACAGTGCCTGTAACAGATGTGTAGGACAGGTATTTACTTCACACAAAGAGCTAACTTTACACCTCCATGAGCTATGGTGGTCTCAAAAAAACTTGTCCTTACAGAATTACCTCACTAGAAGTTAATAAATAGGATAAGATCAGCAGGAAAACCTTTTTATGTGCTACAGCCAATGCCTTCAGATAGTGCATTGGTTCAATGAGTTCTCCAAGATGACCTGCTTCATAAGGAGTTAACCATCTCCATGTTCACTGTCTGTCAACAAGAGCACACAGCACACAGAAAGAAAGCAAACAGCAATTCAAAGACATAAGGGAATCCATATAGCAAAAGTGATCTAAACTGTATATCTACCTCATTTCGGCCTATGTGAAACTGCACAATAAGAAGACATTCCACATGTGTATCAAATAGGAACTGTGGATCAAACATGAAAAAGCTCAGGGACTCAACAATTTGAGAAAAGCTAGGAGAGGCACTAGAAGCCAGTTGCAACTGCAATAATAGGCACATTTTGAGAAATTTGAATTGGAAAATACAGCAGAAGCTGAGAGTTCCTTATCATTACAAAAACTGGGGAAAAGCAACTTAAACAGCTGAGAAAAAAGCCTTTCATGGTCCCCGATTGGTTCCTTCAAAAATAACATGACAAGAATACAACAGCCCTGCAAAAACACAGTTTATAGAAGTTGACAATCAAAGATCAAGGTGTTAGCCAGTTATCCTCAGTGCTAAGCTGATTCTATATGCTCCACCTTTATTAGATGAAGACAGTCATCTGCTGGACTTTTAGCTAAGTCAGCAGTGCACCTCAACACAACGTGTCCCTCAAAACTGAGCTCCAGGACCAGGGCATATTTCAGGCGAGTTGGGACCTAGTCCAACGCCCTTGCCCAGAGCAGGCTCAGATATGGCTTAGACCAAGTTGCTCATGGCTTCATTCTGTGGAGTCTGAAAACCACCCAAAGAGAGAGACAACACTATCTCCCTGGGATTCTGTCATGTTTCCCAGCAGTTCTAGCAGGAGGAGAAAAGCTTTTCTTCTCCAGCCTCTAGTTCTCTTTTTGTTTGTTTATTTGTTTGGTTTTTTTAACTCTGGTTGAAGTGTCTCAGTTACAACTTCAGCTGTTTTGATGGCTGTCCTAAACTACAGGAACACTCAGAATAAATCTGGTAATCCTGAACACTGCTGATTTTATAATGACTGATTGATAATCATGGAAATGATACATATTGCATACCATTTTGAGGATCCTCTCAAGAGATCCCTTCTAGCCCTTAGCATTCTTAGATTCTGTGTAATTCACTGGGCTTAATTATGACTTCAAGGTTAAACACATAATTCTGAGTTTATACAGAGGTTAGGCCAGCTGCAGAGCACGAGGCCTTCCAATAAGGTTGGCCCACCTAAACTTTTGGACCAATCTAAATGGACCATGCTTTGGGACATGCATCTGTAGAACTGCAGACATCAGTGTGTCAATAAATCACAACTGTTATAATACAGAAGCTGTGATCAACTTTGTTGTGACTCTGACATAAAAGTTCGTAGGAAAACACCAGCCAATGCAGACTTACAGTAAAAGGTGGTATTTTGTCCTACAGCCACACACCATGACCATTGCTTTATGCTGAAGATCATTACAGAAAATACAAAAATGCTGAGGAGGCCTTGGAAGCCCTCTGTGCCTTTCATTCTCTTGCTACATCCCATTACTTCTAACATGGGTAGGAATATTATGTGTAGTTTAGAAAATAGCTCCAGAGCACACTTTTTACCTCTTTTCTCCTTCCCTCAATTTTTACATTCATTTCAAGACCATTAATAATTCATTTCACCCATTTAACTGAAATACAATAGTGAAATCCATGTCTTAAATTTTATAAGAAAATAACTTGTAGGAAAGGAGTTATATTATCCTTATTGGTGCAGCATTCCTGGCCATCTTTGAATAGACTAAACTTACTGTAGTCAAATGTTGCTTAAGAGCCCCAGCTGTATTATTATTGCTCTCAAATGCAATGCAGAGAGAGGTGGTACAGCTAATTATTACCTTATTCACATTTAAAATCTGGTAGAATGTAGTTACAACAGCCTGCTGTTTGCTATACACTATTCAGCCTGCAATCTTCAGCTTTTTACCACAACCAAGATGACTCATGCTGACTGATATTTCTTAGGTAAAAATTGATGTTGCTCCACAGGCAACTTCAGATGGTGTTAATAACTAATTTTATGTCATTGTCTCTCTGAAAAACTGAGGAAGGAAGCTCTTATCAGTGATAAGATTCACATTTTTATGCAGAGAATGATTTTGAAAACAGAAATTCCTTCTACTCTACTTTCATCATTAAAAAAAAAAATAAAAGTCTGACAATATTAAAGTTTTTCAGAGTGTACTGAAAGAAAGCCAAGTCTTATTTGTCACAGCATAGGATAGGACTCCATAGCCAGTCTGTAATTACAAGTAGTCAGTACCTGTGCCCACTGCCAAGCATTTTTCTACCTTTCAGGAAAACCTACATTTGTTCTTAGCACACTGAAATTTCATGTAGAGAGGTTACACGTTTATATCACAACTGCTGGGTTCTTTTGTAAATCGTATAAATGAAACCTAATCAGTATTAGCTCCTATAATTGTAGGTCCTGAAATGAAACATAATTACAATGAATAATTTAACATAATTTAATTGGATCTTTGGAATGCTTTTATATAAGCAAGTACATGTGACTAGCTACAATGTTACATTCTGTTACTTGCTATTTACACAGAAGTAGAACTTGTGCTCTGTCATAATTAAGTTCACAGTAGCAGAAACATAATCATAGGCAGGAAAAAACACAATTATCTGTCATAAGATTTTAAGACATGCATTTACATTGGAATCTTGATGATCGATGGAAAAATTAAGTACTGAATTAGTTGTGTCATTTTTCCTTGATTTTAAAGGAAGAATAAATTGCTTAGATATTCTGCCGACGTTCCCTACCATTCAGCAAGTCCAAGATATTTTCATATTCATATCCCTTTGGGACACTTTTCTATTTTCATTCCACACACTCCATTCCACAGAAAAAACCAAACCAAACCAAACCAAGCCAAACCAAACCAAACCAACAACAAAAAAACCCCAACCCAAAACAAAAAAGCGAAAAAACCCACAAGCAACAAAACCCCCAAAACTGAACAAAACAAAAAAGAATTTGTTTCTTCGAGGGAAGAAAATAATAATTTTTTAAAATAACAATAATTATGAGATTACCTACAGCAAGTGAAATAGTGCTGATATCCCTAGTAAGATGTTGTTCAAGTTGGGAACAGAGCATCTAGAAGAAGAGAAGATAGAGAAGATTGGGTAAACCCAGAGATGGTGAGACACTATACTGGTCAAGAGCTGGCTAAAGAAATCTAATAATAGGCAGTGATAAAAGCAGAAGTACAAAGTTAGAGGCAGGTTATTGGGCAAGGTCCTTGAAAATTATTTAAGATGTATTATTTATTAATATCTCTAGTATCAAGTATTTAATTGTTCTGATCTTATACGATTGAGATGCATCACCATCAAAAATAAAAGAGGAGGTTGAAACAACAAATACACAATAAAATGAAATATCTTAGAATTAAAGGAAATTTTTTTTTAAAAAATTACTAGTAGTGTTCCTTTTTAAAAAAGAAGTTTGTTGTATTTTCTTACAAGTAACAAAGAAGCCAATTACCATGGAGACAGTAGACTTAAGTCATGTATAGTGAGCAATGGGATTGGCTCTGGGAACAAAGATCACAAAACTACATATTTGTGCTATGAACAGGAGAGACAGTGGAGGCCCACAGCCTTCAACTCATGCTTGTAAAGACCAAGAACAGCATGGCAGAGATAGCCCTGCCACGAAGAAGGAGAAAGAAAAACTCTTATGCAAGGGCCATAATAGATTGCAGAATTTATTGAGCAACAGAAACAACTGATTTTACTAAAATGAAGGTTGGATGAAAGAACTAGCTGTAACAACACTGTGTAAAAATAAGAGAGCTAGAGAAATGTCCATTTCTCTATGGAGAGATGTTTCTTCACTATATTTTGTTTCTTCACTTTGAGTTTTCTCTATTCAAACAGATTAAATGATTTCATTCCAAGAAATTAGTGGTTCATCCAGTTTAGTTAAAAACTTCTTAAATCTTGGGACAGACCAAAGCAGGGAAAAGGTTTAAGTGGACCTTTATTGGTCAGCAAAAGCAATAGTTGACTCAGACTTCTTTTAGAAAATGAAGGGCAAACTCAAGAGGCAGAGGGGAAAAAAACCCACAGAAGTTATGTGGCTGGAAAAACAACAGTATTACACACAAAAAAAAGTGGAGTATGTCCCAAGTAAACCATTCTTTCTGAAAGGAGCAAAAAGACAATTTAGTGCACTGCACTACAAGTAAAACTTCAGGTGTTTTCATACACAATATATACCAAATAGGCATACACAATACCCACAATTTAATCTTTTATTCCCAGTCCAAACTATATGTTAATGTATCTTCATGATTTTTAACCTATAAATTTATATATGCTTCAGTAAATACATTCAAAAGGGAGATAAGTATAACCTAATGATTGTATTCTTTTGTTCTTCTCCCAGCCCTGGCAAAGAGCCACTGAGTTACTCAATGTGCTGTGTTACACATTATTCTATCTAATAAAAACAGACTCCGGTATAATATAATTCTGCCTTCCTCCTTCATTTTTCACATGAAGTTCTACTTAAGTGGACATCACTGCACATATTTATTGACAGAAAAACGTAATTCCTGCTTCCTTTTTTAGTCTTTTAGATAATAGATTTCACTTTTTGAAGTCTTACTGTCAAACATGCCCCAAATTACAGTAGTTTCACAAGGATTTTGCTTATGTTCTTGGACTAGCAAAGGTTTCTTGTTAGAAATAGCTGAGAAGTTTGACTTTCCTAATAATTTCAAAGTACAGATAGTTTTACAATAACTGGAGAAAACATTAATTTTGTTAGCAAGTTCAGCTACATAAAAAGATACTAATTTATTTAATGTTTGTTAACTTTCCTGATTTATGAGTTATTTAGTTAAATAGTATGACCAGCCTGTAAATAGATTTGTGAATATATCATGCTCTAAACACATATTTGTATGAGTTGGCTCTTGTGATAGATTTCAGATGAAGGAATTAGGGCAGTACTGACAACAAGCTTAATGTGATATGGCTTCCTCCCCATACTTTCTCAAGGAGAAAATGTTAAGATGTATTTCATCATTTCTACTTGATTAGAATTTGAGCATAGCTCTTAAAAATGCATCAAAAATAATTATGAAACTTTACCTGGATATTTTAAAGCCAATGAATAGACAATTTCCCTAGATTATCACATTGTTAAGGTGACAATAAATTTAAAATAAAATTAAAGTGTCTATGGACCTTATATGCGGTCACTACATACATCACATGGGTCATATACAGGACATATACAGGACACTAGTCTTAAAACAAAACCTTGGGTTTAGGGCAAAACTTTAAGGAAGCATGTAAGTAAGTTTTGTGACATGCTGACATACAGTAACTGGGAAAAATGACCTAGAGTGATGTACTGGTTTTAGTTAGGCTAAAATTAATTTTTTTCATAATAGGTTGCATGGTGCTGAGTTTTGGATTTGTTTTGAAAAGTGATCTAAGAGGGCTATTTTAGCTATGGTTGAGCAGTGCTCACACAGAGTCAAGGTCTTTTTTGCTTCTCAACCATGCCCCACCAGCAAGTAGGCTGTAGGTAGGTAAGAAGCTGACAGGGGACACAGCCAGGACAGCTGATTCAACTGACCAAAGCAATATTCCACACCATATATGACATCATGCTTAGCCTTAAAAGCTGACAAAAAACGAGGAAAGAAGTACACTTGGAATTTCGGAGTTATGTGATGCATGAAGGAGATCTGCTTCCCTGAAGATGGCTGAACACCTTCCTGCCAATGGGAAATAGTGAATTATTTCCAAGATTTTCTTTGGCTGCATATGCAGAATTCAGTTTACCTCAAGGGCAAGTTTTTGAACATTTACCCTTCTGATACTCTCTTCCATTCCAGTGTGGGAAGGAGGGAACTAAAGATCAACTGCGCATGACTCGTGGTGGTTAAACTGCAATGTATTGTAATTGGGCATGTAAACAAGTTTTGAAAAACAAAAGCCTTAAATACTGAAGCAGGATCTATTCTTCAGAAACTCAGCTACCCAGGACTTGGTGTTGAGTCACTGAGTGCTGCATGTGCAATAGCAATCTGAGGGCTTCAGAAGACATATGACAAACAGTAAAAATATTTCCATTCGGGCTGTAGCAGTTATAGATATTGATTAAACAGTGGGAGAGGTAACAGTTTGCTGCTAACATTAGATATTAAAATCTCATCAAGCCAGCTTTGGAGGCAAACCTCGATGACTCATTCAATTATGAAACTTTTTTCAAAATATGAATACTTCTGATAAAGTGCTTGTTTATGAAATCTGATGTATTATTTGCCCCATATGCATTTAAAAAGAGACTTTTTTGAGTAAAGAGTTTCACCAGGTTCTTTCCTACCATTGCATTTGGGATACACATCCGTTTGCTTCACTTTTATTTTTCAAATACAGATATAGACCATTTAGCAAAGGGAATGCCTGCTTACTCTTCAGTTTTGTCTGAAATGTACTCTTCAGTTACATCAGAAGATATCAAGGGAAGGCCAAATCCAGTAGCCCAGCAGAGGCATGACTTCCATAGCTCCATGCCCATAGGTCAGACTAGAAGAAAGGCTAAACATGCATTTACCAGTGGGTACATGCACACAAATATCTGTATACACCACATATACACTCGTATATGTTGCTGGCCACACTGTTTACCACAAAGTGACAGACAGAGCACTTATATGAGGAGAAAAGTGAATATATGTAGTGAGGAGAAAAGAATACATATACACTGATCAGTACTGTCCAAACACAACCTGGCCATTTTATCAGTTTTCCCCCTCAATTTTTTCATGCTTCTTCCTCTCCAAAGAATACAGATGTCTTGCTGTTCCCATCCTCAGTGTCTCCCTAAGCTACCCCACAATCACAGAGTCATAGCATCACAGAAAGTTAGGGGTTGGAAATGACCTCAAGAGATCACCTAGTCCACTCCCCCTTGCCAAATCAGGGTCACCTACAGGAGGTCATGTAGGAACGCATCCAGATGGGTTTTGAATGTTTCCAGAGCAGAAGTCACAACCTCCCTGGGCAGACTGTTCCAATGCTCTGTCACCCCCACAGTAAAAAAATTTCTCCTTGTGTTCATATGGAATCTCCTATGCTCAAGCTTAGGAGATTCCAATCTGTTGCCTCTTGTCCTGTCATTGGGCATAATTAAGAGGAGCCTGGCACCATCCTCCTAGCTTTCCCCCTTTAAATATTTATAAACATGGATGAGGTCACCCCTCATTCTCCTCTTCTCAAAGATGAAAAGACCCAACTCCCTTGGTCTTTCCTTAGCAGGGAGATGTTTCACTCCCTTAATAATCTTGGTCATTCTGCACTGGACTCTTTCAAGCAGTTCCCTGTACTTAAACTGAAGGGTCCAGAACTGGACACAATATTCCAGATGTGGCCTCACCAAGGCAGAGTAGAGGGGGAAGAGGACCTCTCTTGACCTACTAACCACCCCCCTTCTAATGCACCCAGGATGCCATTGGCCTTCTTGGCTACATGGGCACATTGCTGGCTCATCCTTCCATCCACCAGCAATCCCACATTCCTTTCCCTGTGCTGCTCTCCAGCAGCTCAGTCCCCAACTTGTACTGGTTCTTGAGGTTGTTCTTTCCCAGATGCAAGACTAATCAGTACTGTGCAACCCTAAAAAAAAAATGCTTTTCCTCTGCACTCCACAATGTGACATCTCCCTCCTGGCAGTGCCCTGGAGAGTCACTGTCAGTGACTCACAGTACAGTAATTGGCTTGGCATTGGTGTGCCCCCTGTCCATAGGTGTGGGGCAATACTAGCCCAGGGAGCCAGGTCTGGCTGAATTATTGGAGTGCCTGGCTGGTTTATTGGGGTGCCTCCATCCACTGCAGTTCCTCTGGACTCCCTCATGGGTGCAGAAGGGGGCCTTCGTTGGACTGATAGCTCCTGTGATGTCTTTGAGCAGCTGAGGAGAGTTTTATTTGGGTTTTTCCACCTGACATTTTCTCACTGTGCTCCTCCATCAGGTGTGGATAGGATTTTATCACAAAATTTAAAATGCATTAGTGGGATAATAGTAGGATTAAAAAGCACACATTCTTATGGCTAGAATTAGGTGGCTGTTAATAAAGTGCTCTCAAAAATACAATCAAACAAACCAGCTCTACTGAGCTACTTGAAGGATGTTTTATTTTGAATTTCAAAAAGGAAGTAATAACCTTAACAAGGATCACCTATGTAAAGTAAAAAAAATATATACTTTTAAAAACTTTTCAATGGAGCAAAATATCTCTTTAACATTTCTTGCTTTTATTATAATTATTATTTTACTCATATGACATAAAGACCCATTTAATGTTATAAAGAATATGCTAACCTAGGAACATCATGACTTCAGACACAAGTAGTCTCCTGAATTATTTCATTTGGGTGTTTAATTCATTTATCCTGACTTATGGGTAATCTCAAAAATCTATGCCTTGCAAAAAAACCAGTTTGCATAAATAAGCATGCAGCGTTTCACTGATATATTTTGAAATGTTTTCCCAACATACCACCTCACTGTTGCTCATGATAGCTTAATGTTCATCCAAATCAAAGTTTGATATGACTAACAACCATTTTAGTAAAATAATTATCAGTCTCTCCTATTAGCCAGATCATGAAATCAAAAGATCCAGAAAGTTAAGCACTACAGCAAGCTAAACGTAATCAAAACTCAGTCCAGGTCTTCTAAAAACCTCATTGATGACATCTGAAAAATATGCTTGGACTTTGTGGTCTGTGTATTTTAACTTAAGGACCCATCAGTATAAAATACCCACCAGAAGACACACTGTATCCATCTTGATCCTTACAAAGAAAACAGTAGGATTACTGTGAAAGTGCATTGTCTGAGGAGCTCTCAATTGGCTTCTTGAATGCTCCTTTCTTACTTTAAAAAGCAATCTCTATATAGCAGTCTTTGCCAAATCTTAGGACCCACGATCTCATCACTGCAGCCTCTGCTGACATTACTATGGAAGTGATTGGGAAGGCAGCTGCACACACAAGCACTGAAGAGATTGCTACAATTCAAATGATTTTTAATACTTATATTCTTTCAGTTCCATCAGTGCTCCCATAGCAGGAGTCTTTTCCTAAGTGCATGCAAGGTCTTTTATTTGCTCTGTCACTTCAACAGAAATATATCATCTATTCTTAAATAGAGACAATGTGTGAACAGGCAATATACCCACTTCCACATCTAAAGATCAGGCCATCCATTTTTACTGAAGTATATTAGACTTTCCCAGAGGTGTACTTTGAACTCACACCAGAAATAAGCATCAGTCTTAATCTAAATAACTCAACATAGTGATAGTAACAGCAAAGAAAAACCACAAAATTGAGCAAGAGCTAAGATATCACTGTACATACTAATGCTATTCTCCTCCCAACATTTTGCAATGTATACAAAGTAACATACATCAGATACCACAGCACCCCATATGGTGAGACAAAGCAAGGTTTTCCACTGTTCAGCCTGAGAATCTATTACCCAAGTTGTCCTAGAACTTAATCTTTCCCAGCAGCTTTCATCTGCATCTCAGTTTTCATACCTGTGACTTAGTTACTACATATTTAAATATCCTGTTAGGTTATTAGGGCATGAAATAAACCAATAAGACTCTTCACTAAAGTGAACTGCATACAAGAGAGACAGAAGCCAAACAGCTGCAGGATGGGTGCTCTTCCACGTACTGCTAACAGTTTCTTAATGTCAGAGCTCGAGTGTTTATCATAACAATTTTTTTTCATGTCTGTATTTCATGTCTTCCTCTGCAGACTTTTTCAAAGGCCCCTGAAATGTATCATTCCTTTTTTTGTTCAGAGACTGACAGGAGAAGAAGGTCTTGAGAACAAAGGAAGCCATGTTGGTCTTCCTTTAGACCTATGGAAATAGAGCAAGGATGTTTTCTCATCTGTTTTCCCTGATGACATCTTTTGGCAACCTAAGCCACACACGGACCTCACTATCACTAGTGGAAAATAACACATCATATAATAACATATAATAACATATAATCAATAACAGCTCATCTCAGAGATTAAGAACAATGTTATGTGACAAAGAAGTTAAATCCCTCAAAGTTCTCCTACTATTTTCCTCTACTAGTTCAAGAAAATACAGAGTTTTATAGAACTGCTTCTGTGCTCAAGTAAGCAAGCAAACACAAGGCAATGACATGATCATTATTGAAAATTATATTTCACAGATGATTCTGCAGACTGCATACTGAAATTGCTGTGTTTTTAAACTTTTAAACATTTTTAACCTTTTCTGAGATTCATAAAGATTTATTTATATTTAAAACAAAGTCCTCACCAAGATTAGATGGCAGAGCATGCTGCACTTCATAATCCTAACAAAACCACAATGTCATTTGCCCTTCACCTTGTCATCTTGTGTTTACTTGAGGGTCCAATACAGAGGAATTAATACTGCTTTAACATTACTGTTGAAATAAATGGGAGACTGCGAAAGTGTACAGTAATGATAATAATAGTAATAACAATAAAGGATTCGCCAGTGTATATTCCAATTTACAGTTGTTTTCCTTACACATATTCATTAAATAGCTGCTGCAGTAGTTCCAAGACTGTCTTAAGTCATCTGCTTTGATGAGCTGTCATAGTTTGAACAGAGGAACTAAAGAGGGAGGCTTTTAATACCCTGAGGGGTCTGAGAGGGGCAGAACAGAGAGGGGTCCATTCCCTCCCATCCCCTGCCCATCCTCTCTCAAGCTCATCAGACCCCAGTCTGCTACCTGCCCTTCAGAATCCACATCCATCGGGGCTGGGAAAAGCCCTGGAGCCCTCCCCAGAGTCAGCCCTGGCTCAAGGGGCCCTCAGGCACCTATACCTGCCAGCATCGAGACTGGGTGCTATATACTTTTGTATATTTGGTTATTTATACCCTGTGTTATTACCTCCCCCAGTTCTAGTAAAACTGTTACAGTTTTAATTTCCAACTTTTAAGTCTCTCGTCCGTATACCACTTTTATCTTCCTCTGGGACTGTTGAGGGGGTTTACAGAGAGCAAGCAGTTCTGTCCTCTGGCTTTCCATCTACCTGAACTGCTAAACCATGACATTAGCTTATAATGAGAACTACTTGGTAAGTCTACCAGGAGGCTACTTTTTCTCATCATACACTGTTTGCTTCATATCTATTCCTATAAACTGGGCTTCAAATAAAGTGTCACAGATCACTGTACCTAATTCAGGGAGGGGGCTGCACCATAGCCAATAAAATACTCAGGTTTTTGCACCTGTGAATGTAGTTTTCCTGTTGTGACTCAATAAAGTTCTGAAAAAATAACTGAGTTACATGTAGAAATTGACAGGAACAAACTAAAATAAGATAAAGTGGGTTGTGATAAGTCCTTTGGGTTCTATCGTGTGAAATGTGGAAGGGGTTTTTCATGTTATAAATTCTAACAGAGACAGTGTCATCAAGAGTTTTGTGGCTGTATGTTTGTTTTCTCCTCATAGCAAGCTTTCCCCAAAGAATTTTTTTCTTAAACAATATTAAAATAGTAAGTTTATTATAAATATGCAGTGAGAGCCTTTACTTTCTAAGCAGATAAAATTCAAAATACGTAGTTCAAGAAAGATAAATAAAATAAAATTATTTAGTATTTAGAGAAGGCTTTTTTTTTTTTTTTTTTTAATCAGCACCTGCTATGTGACGCTGTCCACTGTGCTTTCACTATATTCCACATGTGCTTCAAGTTACATATCTTTGGTAACTTTCTCTTTTCACTCTTGTTTTCTCTCTGTCCTCTGTGGTCACTGGGTTCTGCTCTTCACTGAGTAGGCTCAGATGCATCCCACAAAATGACAAATTATTCCATTCCTTCCAACACTGGAAACACATCTGTGTGATCTGAAATGGAAAATCCCCTTAGGAGTACGGACTCATGCTATCCAACACTGTAATAGATTAACAATTTAATATTTAAAAGGCAGGTTTCCTCCAAGAACTACAGCTGCATGTCTCTTTCATAGAACCAAATCATCTTATTTCCACAGCTAATGGGTTAGGAATCTTTTGTGGAATATCAGGCTAACTGTAGATACAACATATTGTATGGTGTTTCAGGCTTCCCTCACCAACATTTGACTGAAATCTCCTTTTTATTATGAATGAACTTTTTTCTTGCTTTCTTCTGTGAATGTCAAGCTGCTAAATGCCTTATGTCCAGAAAGGGATTCACTGGTCAAGCAGTACACAGCAAAAAAAAGGTTTCTTGCTCTTAGCCCAGGTTGGCTCGATGTTACTAACTTTCATATCTAATCACCATACAGCCAAGCCATTGCACACGCTGCAGGGATCACAAGTTCTTCCAGCAAGCCTGCTACATCGTGGCCTTCTCTCTTCACAGGTTCACATGTTCTTCCACAATCCTGCCCCATGGCAGACTTCCCATGGGGTCACAGTCTCCTGTGGGCATTCACCTGCCCCAGCATGGGGTCCTCCCCCTACCTGTTTACCTGGCTGCAGGTAGACATCTGCTTCACAGTTAAATTCAAAAGGCTGCAGGGGACAGCCTACCTCACTGTCTCAATGAAGGCTAAAGGCTCTGAAGGCCCATTCAGACACATGGAAAGTTTCAGGGTTTTTTAATGAAGTGGAGCTCATTCTCTTGCTTGAAACTTTCTAATACTCATTTGATCCAAAAGACATTTTTAATTTCTGTTTTGTTCTCCTTTCTGAGTATACAGGATGCTCAATACATGTTCAGAATTTAGGTATTCAGTGAACACGTGACACTCTGAAAGTTTGCTCTGCAAAAATATAATCAGAAGTTTACACAAGCTACAAAATATTTAAAAGTTTACCAACAATAAACATGTAAATAACATGCAAACAGAAGAATAAGATTGCAAAACCAAAGCCAAACAACATACCTTAGAGAAAGGCCAAGCAGTTTTTTGGGTAGAGGCTTTATAGTACTGTATCAGGTGCAGTTCAACATTGTGAAGAGACAAAAAGAACTAAAGAAAGCAATTTTCTTCCTTCTATCCTATTCTGGTTCTTCCATGCACCAAGGAAATTATTGTTTGTTTTTCTTAAATACAATTTTAATTTATCTATATGTAAATTGACATTTGGTGTGACCAATGAGGAAGCTCAAGACTCCATGTATAATTTTAACAACTTCATTTGTGTTATGCAAGCAAATAATACATTTAAATCTATTTTCTCCAGTTTGATCAAGGAATTACCGTAGAAAGATGATACGGAACATTATTGCAGATCCACCTTGCAAATCTCATTAAAGCATTGCACATCTATGTTGACTTCTGGTTGTACAGAAAATAGCTGAGTGATACAGATACACAGCCAAGACTTAAATGTGCTTTTTATTTTCCCCAAAGATAAAGACTTTTGAAAAATCTCACTACGTACACTGACACCTATCCATTAGTAGTGATGTTCAGTAAGTAAAAAGTAGTACTCATTACGAGTAGATTTTAGCCACCTAAAACACCTTTAAAATTTTGTCATTGATTTCCAGCAATGTAGACTTATGACATCAGCATCATTACATCTCAGTTCATTTTACCCCATCTTCAAGAATACAGTGGCTCCTTTCTGATTTACAGTTGATAGCCAAGCCACTAGCAATCCCACTGGCCACTACTCACATGCGTGACCTTGCTTTCCTTCCTTATATATTATAATGTTAACTATGTAAGCCAAAGACTTTCAATATTTCTCTACGTTAAAACATAAAATAATTAGAAAGAGGCTACAACATCTCTTATAAAATTATGAAACATTCAGGTTTGTATTGTAGTGGTCCAATTCTGCACTTGTAATTAAAGTATATCTTCCATTTGCTTCATGGGGAAATTGATTCTGGCAGATACAAAAATATAATGTTCAAAGTTCCTAGGTAGAAGACACATGTAACAATATTTTTCCAACCAATAAGTTCAAAGTTTGCAATTAATTTTGTTCCCTGCTCTCATTTGACCATTAAATGTCACTCAGTAATTTATGAAGAAATAGGTTTTATATTCAGACACCTTGTAGGATTGTTATCTCTAGCTGTGGAACATCAAAAAGCCAGAAAACAGCCAGAGAAAAGAAAAAGAAGATGTAGAGAACTATGGATTATAAAGTAAATTTCCCCACTACTTCAATATTAATTGTATAGCAATCAGTTTTTCTTGATAAAGGATGGTTATTTGTAGTGCTGTTATGTGTTCAAAGAGCCAATTTTTTTCTAAGTAATTTCTTCTATTGATTTAAAATATATTCACTGCTTCTGTACTATCCCAGAGTAGTCCTAATATTATTCACTAACCTTGACCACTAGTTTCAACAAAATAAAGTATCATAAGAAATCTATATACTTATTAGTTCTGGTTTTGGTTGGTGAAATGTAGTTAACAGATTTAGTTAACAGATTTAGAGATAGTTAACAATTCAGTAGGCCAGAAACTGCAATATCTTGGGGTTTTTTTAATTTTTAATTATCATCCATAGACCAGAGAAGCATGTTATTTCTCTCCAAAATTTTGACTGCAACAGCTCAAAAAATACACAGAAATAATTATATTTTTATACTATAAGTTTTTCAATACCTCATCGAACAAAGACACAACAACAACAAAAAAACCATAATCATATGCCCATTTTTTCTAGTACAGTCCAGGGTGTGATATACTAGGACAACATCTGGGCAGAAGAGCTTTTCATCCATGGTCATGTGTAATTAATAATGGACTCTTACTGCTACAGCAAGTACAGTATCTCATAAAGATATAATTGTTTAGCAATCAGAGTTATTAAGTACAAAGATTCAACAATTTCTTCTCATTGTACATACATTTTCTTTCATTGACAATATTTCTCAGCCAGTTCTACATACATTCTGGGGAAAAATATGTTAAGGTACTTTTAAGGCATAAAGTGTACAGATAAATTGCATTTTGTACATGTATAAGAAGAAACCTTATGGATATAATGTTTACTTGTAGGTAGCCATAAGTGGCAGTTAACATTGGAGGATATACCTGTGTTAAGCTGAGGCACAGCTATGTGCAAGTTTTAATATTCCATATGACCAACATGGTACATATGTGTTCTGATTTGAGCATGGTTGATAACAAATGATCAAATGGCCACTCTTTCTCCCTCCCCCCATATTGGCATGGAGAAGGGTAAATCCACCAAAACCTTGTGGGTCAAGACAAGAACTTTAAGGTTTTCACTCACCAGTTAATGGTCACAGGCAAAACAGACTCAGCCTGGGGAAAAAAAATCAGTTTAATTTATTATTAATCAAATCAACACTAAGCAAGGAAGAAAAACAAACCAGAGCTCAAATACTTTCCTCCCACCCCTCTCTACTTCCTGGGCCCAAATTTCCTTGTTCTTGGTATCTCTACCCTCTCCACCCTGGTGACATGGGAGAAGAGGGAGTGTGGGTTTACAGTCTGGATGTCACAGGTTGTTTTCACCCATTCCTTACTCCTCAGTGAAGATTCTATAAAGCCTTTCCCTACTTTAACATGGGGTCCTCCCACAGTAGTAAGTCCTTCTCAAACCCATCCAAAGTGAATCCCTACTACCAGGCACAGTTGCTCAGGAGCAAACTGGTCCAGCATGGTTGGTGCAAAGTCAAGGACTGCTTCAGGAACAGATACCTCCACAGCTGCAAGTCCACAACATCTGCTCCATGATCTTCCACAGGCTGCAGGTCCACAGCTGCTCCCACAGGATCCTTCATGGACAGCAGGTCCACAACCTCTGCTCCACCGTGATCTTTCAGGGTCTGCTCCACTCTGATGCTCCATGGGTTGAAGGGGACAGGCTTCCATCTCACCATGGGAGGGATGTAGAGAAAAATCTCTGTTCAGGCAACTTCTCCCTCTCCTTCCACACTGACCTTGGTCTCTCTTCTTGGGCATTGCTCTTCCCAGGTGCTGTTCTCTCTTCTGGTGGTGTTCTCTCTCTCCATATGTTGCTCTCTCTCACCTTCCCTTCTCCTCTGCCCCTTCTCTTAATCACCAGGTGTTTCCCCTTCTTGAATAAATCAGTCACAGAGGTGTACATCGATTCTTTACTGATGGCCTGAGATGGGGATGGACATTCTGGAGCAGACAAGCTTTCAAATGCTACTTACATGAGCCACCCCTGGGGTCTCCTTCACTGTTAACAGAAGACATTGCATCAACCCAGAACAATATGACACTGACAAAGTTTTGAAAATGTTTCCTTGCTGATCTATGATTCATTATGCCTGTCATGAGTAAAAGTAAGTAAGGCAAAAGCATTACATGGATAAAATAGAACACTCAATTACAACTCAAAAGCCACAAAGCTGTACAAAACCAGCTGGTAGCACTCTGGTTATGATAAATATTATGGAGGAATGACTATTACTAATTTTGGCCACTATGGACTAAAGGAGCAAAAGGTTCACTACAAAAACATCTTCTAGACAGGAACTTCAGGGACATTGACTAGTTATGTGAATTTTCATACTACAATATTCTTAGTAGCAAATAAATTATTAGTCTAATTTGCATAATAAGAAAAATGTCTTATTTCCAGAATTTACAACTATTTTTTAAAGAAGCAGGATCAGAAAACTGAAAATCGTCTTCAGAAAATATAAGAGGATTAATTAAAAACATACACTTTTGAAGGAGTTCCATTTCATATTCTGTTTTGGTCTGCAAGAAGAAAATTTTTAAATTGTCAATAGAAAATGTTTTAATCCAGCACATTATCTTATCTTATGTGTTTGTGGGTTTTTTTTGGTTTTGGTTTTTTTCTGCAGATCTATTCAAAATACCTTTCTTGGCTTTTTAAAAATAGATATAATTAGATTTGATGAATTATTTTTTCCCTCTAAAGGTTAATATCTTCACTACAATACTGCCAGTCATTAAAATTATTTGATGATAGCTTCAACTGACAACTTTTATCTTTATTAATAGTTTTTCCATCAGAAATAATTCTGTTTCCATTTCCAATATGAGGGAATACAAGGCCATGTAGATTATATAGATTGTCATTCAGTGTAAAACATATGTTTACATTATGCTTGGTGCATAATGCTACTCTGCTTTCCTATGTGACATAACTCTCCATTCCCTTTACTTTGGTGTCAAATCTCCTGAAACTGTTGAAGGCAAAAAAAATTTGACTTCCCTGAGAAGATGTACAAGATCAGGAAAAACTGGACCCTGGAAAACTCAGTGTGTCATGTTTTCTGTAGATTAATGTTCTCATTTTGTCCTAGAAAAACAATTTATCCCTTATTTAAGATGTAATTTTTCAACTGATCTGTGTTATAAACAAAATGCACTTTGACTTCTTCTTAAACTTCACCTTATTTACATAGTTATTTAATTCTATAGAGGTAATTCCTTCTTTATCAAGAATGAACTATTTGAAGCTGAGTAAGTAATCTACAGACAGTTACCACAAAACTTTGGTGCTTCTTGAAATGAGTAAAGAAATCTGGCAGAAAATAAATCCCATTGCAATCCAGCTGACCCTCAGATATTAGAGGAGCTGGGGGCAGCTGGGATTAGATTCTGAGTGACAGTCATTTCACCTTTAGCTGGCTGGAAGCAAGGGTGCACTACTAACACTACAATAGTAAAGAAATTACCATGGATGCATTCTGGAATTCAGTTACACTAAATGACATTTCTTACCACCAGCATATTTAATAGTGTAATTTATTAATGCAACACTGTAAAAGTTCTTCTGTATTGCTGATGATAAATTTACTGTGTACAAAAGAAGATGTTCCAAAATACCTAGCCTGTGACTACTCTATAGAGGCTTCAGGGAGGGGGAAGGGGGGCAACTTGGCAAAAAACTGTTTGTGTAGAGATTTATACAATTAAAAGACCCTCCAAAATTAAGGGGACAAGAAAGGGAGAGGGGCATTTGAGTGTTAGAATCTTACCCAAAGGTGTCCCAACAGGGGTGAAGAGAGGCTTAGCCCATCGACTGGTCACAGGGATCAGGGGTGTTCCTGCAATGGTATCATCCCTATGATGGTATTATCCCTATGATGGTACCTTCCCTGACATCCTTTCCCCTCTTGGCTATTTTTATACTATTTTACCTGGCAGGTGGAGCTTGAGTGACTCTAGTCAAGAATATCTTTGTTGTGATTGATGCAAAGTTCTCTTGCTTTGCATTTAAAGGTTAGACTGCAGAAAATTCGGCACACAGCCTCCCTGAGGGATCACACCTTGGAGGTGGAAAACTTTAGGCATGGGGATGTGTGTTTTATATTAAAATGTGATTATAATGAACAAAAGTACACTCTGAGAATAGTATTTGTCAAAAGGTAGAAGGTTGTTGGCCCAGGGTATCAAAAGTGCAGTTAATTGGTACTGATGCCACAGAGTGTCTGCGGTGTCTCCACTCCACCCTCCATGCAATTTCTATTGAAGTTAGCACACTGAGTACCCCTGACAGTGCCAATATCTAGGGTAGTCATGGTACACTGTCCACGTTCCACTGGCTCCAAATGCTGTACATTTACTTTAAAAGTACAAATATAGTTTGGGGCATTTCTAGCACTTATTGCAGTTGTTCCACAAACTTGTCATGGCTAGTCCTTAGGACATCACTTTCAGGGCCAGCACGAATAGACAACATTCTCAGCAATTATATTTATCCAACCCTAAGATTTCCCTCCTGATTCAGCTTGTGAGATCCTACTATCAATGCATTTTTCAACATTTAAAGTATTTCTCCTGTGAGCATTTATTCAATTTAAAGAACCTGGTAGGTTAAAACCTAATGAACACTTTTTTTCTTCTAAACTCCACTCTTGCAGAATTTGCAAGGATCATGTTGCTTTTTTGTGGAAACATACAAGTGTTACAGGGCAGCATTTATGCCTCTTCTTTCTATAGTGAGCCTTGGTCTGGGAATGCTTTGCTAGAAGTTGTCTAGGTTCAAAGACTGAAAAAACAGGTATTAAGACTGAAAAAACAGAAATCTAGTCCTTTTCAGAATAAGTAATTACATTACCCAATATAGAAGAGTTGGAGAATGTATATATTTTTCTACTGATTGCTGTTTTGAGTTAAGAAAATGGGATACAATAAGAAAACTTCAGATTTTCTCTGAGAATTATTCTGTATTAATTTCTTTTAGAAACTGATTTAACAAAGGAATAAGGATTTTACTCCAATGCTGTATCACGTGACTATATTCTTCAGTATGTTTCTTACTTCAGAACAGCAATTAAAATAGTCACTAGAATTGCAAGCTGAAGTAATTGTTCAAATTACACAAAAATAGAGTTATTCCTAGTATTTTGTTGGAGTACAACAGAATGAATAATTGTGAGTAATGCTTAGCAGGTATGGCTGCTGTTTCATGCTTATCTTGTGATTCCTCTGCATTAAGTATTCTTACAAGGGAAAAGTCAAGCACTACATAAAAAAAATTATACATATAATATATGAATCACTTCAGGATTAACATGTAAATTCTGAATCATGAATTCTGCTTATTCTTTCTGCATCTGGCCTAATGGCCACTGTTGATATTTATTGAATACTTTTTAAACAGACAATGTAGAAACCTTGAGACAGATGCTGAAAATGTGTAATTAAAGATAACTCCACTGATTTACTTCCTACTGAGTCACACTTGCTTAAATAAAAATTGAATCTGTTCAACGTAATTTAAGATTTCATGCATTTGAGCTCAATATGTCATCTTACTTATTCATGCACTAGCCTTTACAGATTCAAAACTCACAATAACTGTTGTCAAAACAATTTTAAAAAGCCCATTATTAATCTCATTGTTTAAGTACAATCCAAATCTTTTTGATTCAGATGGTAGTAGGATAAGCATAAGTCTGTTCCTTAAACCATGATTAATTTTAAGAGAAAATTTTTAAAGTTATTAAACGTCAGTTTCAAATTAAAAGTGTTCTATTCTTCTCCCATGATTTTTAATCTAAATATAAAAGTTTAAAATTGTTGCCATATGTCCTGTTTTGCCTTCTTTTGCTTGCAAATTGATGTTTCATTGCACATATATCTTATAAAAAATATAAAAAATAAAATCACACTTGGAGATCGCTTTCACAGATGGGGAGACAGAGGGATGGCAATGGTGCCATGAGGCAGTGTGGGCAGAGGGACTGGTGCGTGGGGAGCAGCTGGCGAGAGGTAGTAGGGCACAATATGGTGGCAGAACCTCCTTTCTTTCTTCTAGTAATAGTTACCAAAAATGACCACCTTGCCTGAACCCAAATGAATTAAAGGTAGGCTTATGTTGCTTTGATTATAAAATAAATATCAGGCTGAGAGAAAAAAGTCTTCAGGAGCTGTGTTTTGCCTCACAATACAAAATAAATATACTGTCTATTGCATTTTGGTCAACACAAGAGCTTTTGTTGTCTGCACTCAATCAAGCAAAACACTGATAGTGGTGGGAGCGGTGGGACTAGAAATCAAACCCCACCAGAAGAGAAAAGAAAAGATCCCTCCAAGGCTAGAAGAAATCAATGTTCATTACAGGCAGTAATGCTGTGTCATTCTCACAAAAATATTCTAGTCCCAGGACTGAAATAGCTACATTTCTTGGCTCAGTCATGTCTTGTCCTGTGATAGACAGCAATACAAATCTGCATTAAAATTTTCCTTTCCTTGTAAGAGCACGTTCTTTTAATATCCATGTTAAGTTACTTTACCACATCATATCTTCTTCTCTCAGATATTCTTGCAGCCAAGACTTTGTTTCAGTGCCAGGCTGGCAGATCTTACCTGAGGTCATAGCCAGTGACTGAGTGGTATCAGATAAATTTAACTTCCATTTCAGAAACTAAAAAGCTACACTTGAAAACCATAAAGACTTTGGTATCTATTATTGGCACCATTTGAGCATTTTCTGGATTACCATGCCTACCAATGTCTTTAGATAAAGAAAAAATATTACAGTTTTCTATTCCACTATATTTGTTCTCTTTCATTTGAACATAAGCATTCACATATCTTGCTATATCTTGTGGAGATTTGAATCTCAGATCAAAAGATTTGTCTGATAAATTGGGATCACTTTCATAGGGTGGCTTCCCTAAACTCAATGTTTTTTTGATGTGACTTTTACTTTTTGATAACCATTTGCATATTTCACAAGCAAACCCAAAACTCTCCCAGTTTTGGGCACTCTCACCTGCAGGTACTCTTGTCATTGAGCTTCCAAAATTATATCTTTGATAAAATGAACCATAAGTTCTTGCCATACATATCCAGCACAAAAAGTAAAGAAGCACCTTGTGAAAACAAATGTTATGGTTCTTTTCTCAAGACCGGATAATTTAATTTTAGTGTGTCTTTGCCTTAGGAAATTCAGACACCTAGAACTTTCATTGTTTGCTGTGCTGGTTTGAATAGTAGGAACTAAAGAAGGAGGGCTTTTTGGACTTTGAAAGGGGTAGAACACAAAGGGAGGGGTCTATTTCTTCCCATTTCCTGCCATAAAACGGGGAAAAAAGCCATCAGCTACTCCCTCTTTTTTCTCTCATCTCCTGCTAGCCATGCTACTGTTAGTTCCCACCAGCTTGCCATGAGCTATTGGGTTGTATATATATATATATATATATATGAGAATATATTTGCATATATTTGTATATATTTGTATTGTTTGTTACCTTACGCTTTATGTTATTACCTTTCCCTTGTATCAGTAAAATCTGTAGCCAATTGTTTTCAGTTTCCAACTCAAGGTCTCCAGTCTTTATTCCCCTTTCATCTTCCCTTTGGAGGAGGAGGGGGGGTAGAGAGTAATGCTGTCATTAGGTGGCCCTCCCAAACTGCTTAAACATGACATTTGATTATTCCTAAATTAGAAAAAAATATAAACCATATAATGTTTATCTTCAAACTCTTTCACCAGTGCACCAAGGGGTATGTTGTATTTCTGACTTGGGAAAGCACTTTCCCAAACAGCAGATTTCCTCTTCAAATGGAATTCTACTTTTCCAGATTTTAAAAGATGAACCAAACATGGGGCCATAGACTAAATCATATTGGACTGAATATGATGTACATTCCATTTACATTTTAGAGTTTTTTTACAAAATAAAAAAACCACACCTGTATTCCTTATTGATGACACTGGCAGATAAAAATGTTGAAGTTGCCAACAAACATAGTATTAACATAATATTAACATTGTTAAAAGCCTATGACTCTAACCAGAAAAAAAAATAAAAGGATGAAAATTATTGAAAACAAATGGAAAAAAAAACACTGTGTAAGAAAAGTGCGTTCTTCTTAGCTTGTTGAAGACTTCTCTAGATTTGGACATTTAAGGCATTTCTGTTAACATCCTCACCTGCTTTCTACTGACCCCACAAGTCAAGCATTCTCTGGCTACTGAAATTATGTTAATACCCCCAACCTCTTACCACAAAGGGGTGACCCTTTTTTTTTCCAAAATGGCAGTTGAATTTCATTCATAGAATGATATAGAATGGTTTGCTTTGGATGGGACCTTAAAGGTCATCTAGTTCCATTCCTCCTGCTATGGGCAGAGCCATGTTCCACCAGACTAGGTTGCTCAAAGCCCCATCCAAACCTTTAACAGTTTCTGGGAGGGAACAGCCAAAATGTCTCTGAGCAATCTGTGCCAGTGTCTATCACCCTCATAGCAAAGAATTTCTTCCTAATGTCTAACCTAAATCTACCTGGGTCCAGTTTAAAGCCATCACCCTTTATCCTATCCCTATATACCCTTACAAAAAGACCCATACATCTAGATGGACCTGTCAAGCAGAAGGGTGGAAAAGAAGTTAACAGAAATTACATGTATGATGAAACCTACTCCTGACCAGTAGTCATAGCAATCATAGCTAGTGAAAACCTTAGCTAATGACAAAGATCCCCATGTTTTCAATTGGAATATTTATGCAGACATTGGTGACATTTCTGACATAGAAATGGCCTCCTACTTGCTGTCAAGACTGTACAATTTCTCACAAAATTTTTTATAGTGTCCTACAGAAGAAAAACATTTTGTGACAAGCAGATCTGTCAATATATGTTAGTAATAAGAAGTATGGGAATGTATAAAATTCAATTTTCCAAAGCTGTTTCTACAGGGGGAGAATCCATCTGGAAAAAAGAAAGTACTCTTCTAAACAGTGGTCTTTAGTAACTTTTCTTTCACATTTTCCTTTTGTGGCTGCACTAGAAAAGGAGGCACACCTTGGTTCACAGAATGTTTGAGGCTGACAGGGACATCCAGCTGTCATCTTGTCCAACTCATGTGCTCAACGAGGATTATGTCCAGATCACTTTTCAGTACTTCCAAAGACGGAGACTCCACAACCTTTCTAGGGAACTAATTCCACTGGGGTAATATTCTGATAACAGATTAAACTTTATTTCTTGTATATTTATATCTTGAACACATTCTTTAATTTAAAAAAAATAGTTCAGAAAGATCAAGTGGTAAATTTAATTTAAAGTAAATCTTTTATGAAGGAAGACTTGCTTTGTATAGATTTCCATTTAATTATTGTATTGTATTTTTACAAATCTTAAGCTGTTCTGGGATTTTTTTTTTTTTTCTGGCATGACCGACTACATAGTTATCAAAGATTTTCTTCCTTTTATTTAAAATATTTCTATCCTTTTAATCCTTTCCTGTACCACCTGTGATTAGAGATTAATTGGTACAAGCAACTTGCAGAATGCCTATGAATTCAGAAAGGACCAAATTAAGAGCTGCTACTGATCTGTGGTGTAAACTTGATTTGCAGTTTCAACAGTAGACAAAATGGTACAAGTTGAAATGAAAGTGGATGTTGCAAATTTTCTAATTTAGAGATACATAATAGGAGGGAGCTCTAAAAGCATTCAGAAAGATATTAATAGGTTGTCTAAGACTTATGGAGACAAGACCATATCTATGTACATTCCATACCGTTCTCTCATATCTACTCAAAGGAAAATATTATTTACCAGCAAAATGAAGAGAACTAACACAGTTTTATACATGCATAAAATTTCTAGTGCAAGGAGCATCATATAATCTGAACACAGATTAAGTTTAAAAGTGTTACAATACCTTCTGTTACTCCTTAGTGAAAATTTGAGTTTAAAGAAAAATTAAATAAAATTATGCTATGGTCTCCAAAACAAGAAGATGCATAAAGACATAATAAATGTAAGTTTTATACATTTGGATGATGCATCAAGCATAGCATTGCCAGTCTGTTATAATCCACAGGTTTTTATCCTTTCAACTATGCCAAATGTTATGGTTAGAAGTAATTTACAGTTATTTTTTGGATCCATGATAACAACATCCAGCCACCAAGAGTCAGGTGCAAGCATAAAGTTTTATTGAGAAATAACGCAAGCAAAGTGTTATAACCCGGTGAAGGTATGGCAAATGTGTGGCAACGAAAAAGAGGAAGAAAAAAGAGAGATAGGAGAGAAAAGAGTAGGAAAGTGAGGAAGAAACCGAGAAGAAAGCAAGCTAGAAAGTAAGAAAGCAAGAAAGCAAGCAAAGAGAGAAAGAGAAAAGAACAGAGAATTTTAGCAAGTCACCACCACATGTCCAGAGGTGTCCAGAGAAGGTTTCTCGCTCAGATGGCATTCTCATTCTGGACAGGGCCTGGTACAGGATGGTGGGTTAGTGAAGGATGATGACAAAATGGGAACCTCAGTGTTGCTTATATCCCCCCCACATTCCCACTATTCCAGGCAAATGATTCACTGGTCCTTTATTTGCCCAAGAACAGGAAAACTTGTTTTTCCAGCGTTCCTTCCCAAGGGGAGAGCTGTCATTAGCATAAGTTTGTCATATGCCCATTATCCGGAAGAGTCTGGAGGTGTCCCAAGAGACAGAACAGAAAAGGGGGCAAGAGAGAGAGAAAAATCACCAGTCCTGGACCCAGGTGTTGAGGCAGCCAACAGGGAAGAGTTGATGTTGATTGGACTACCCAGACCCACCAATGCAGCCCCTTATGTTATAGGCCATTTTGGCTTAGTAAGCATGGTTGACACATATCAGATTGCACAACCAGAGGAGACCTCCACCCACTTCACTCTTCAAACCTTATCTCTATCAGACCATAGGCTATATGCAGACCCTATCTGTCTCTTTCCTCTCCAGCAAAGCCTGTGGAAATGCTAATGAGGATTTGGATGGAGGGGAGTTTGCAAAGGTGTCTTGGTGCCTGATCCCGTAGGAGCAGCCTAAGAGGGCGCAATGGAGGGGTTATTTTCCACCAAGTCCCTTACACAGACTATAGAGAGGTGTTTGTCCCACTCTACTGTGCACTGGTATGGCCTCACCTTGAGTAGAGTGTGCAGTTTTGGATCACCACAATGTAAAAAGACGTCAAGCTATTGGAGAGCATTCGAAGGAGAGCCATGAAGATGGTGAAGGATCTGGAAGGGATGACTTATGAGGAGCAGCTGAGGTCACTTGGATTGTTCATCTTGGAGAAAAGAAGGTTGAGAGGTGACCGTATTGCAGTCTATGGCTTCCTCACAAGGTGAAGAGATGGAGGTGGCACTAATTCCTTCACTCCCGTGACCAAAGATAGGACTGGGGGAAATGGTAGGAAGCTGAATTCAGAGGAGTTTTAGTTTAGATGTCAGAAAAAGTTTTTTCACAGGGAGAGCAGTTGAGCAGTGAAACAAGCTCCCCAGGGGAGTGGTCACAGTACCAAGCCTGCCTGAGCTCAAGAAGCAGTTGTATGATGCCCTGAGGCACATAGTATGATTTTTGGGGTGTCCTACCAAGGGACAGGAATAGGACTTGATGGTTCTGATGGGTCACTTCCAACCTGGCATATTCTATGGTTCTATGATTCTATGATTCATGTTTCTATGAACCAGTAAGTAAAGTCTCCATTAACACTGTTGGAATTTGGGCTCTGAGAATAATGATTAACAGAAGGCAAGCAGGAGATTTCTAATTGTCCTTCCTCGTCTGAAAGACACATAATATTGCTTTAAGTAACATCACAGCCTGCTATTTTTATGCAAGTATGACTACAAGAACCCCTTTATGGATTAATTTAGAACAATTAACATGATAGATTTAATAAGGGTCATGCATCATGTTATTTTTTTTTTTTCCCACCTTTCTACCTGTTCTTTTAAGCCTGTAGTTAGCCTTTTTGCTGTCTGTACAATGTGAGAATATGTCCATACTCCTAGCACCTAGGAGTATGTCCATACTCCTAGCAAAGTATACTATTTTAAGAAACCCAACCTAATTTTGATTCAGATTTTTAAGTAGGTCATACTTATGCTTTGGCATAAACTCATATTTAAATAAGAATGACGATAGAATCAATAGTAAAACAGTAAAAATAGTAAATACAATTATCTTTTTTTTTTTTCTCAGAGAAACTTAAAAAGCGTGCTGTCCAGCTAAGTCTTTTCCCTGCCATTGACATTTCTATTGCAAAAATAGCATTAGAAATAGGAATTTAATTAATCTGAATTTTTGTTTCATGTGATCAAACTTAAACTGTTAATTATGATGTCATTATGAGCCACATAGAATAAAATGAATAATTATCATGTTGTCACAGGCTGGTCAAGACTGGAAGACACCTCCCAACATCTCTAGTCTAACCCTGCCTGCCTAGAGTAGGGTCACCCAGAACATTTTTCTCAGGACAGATTCCAGTCAGATATTGAAAAATCTCCAGGGATGAAGATTCCACAACCTCTCTCAGCAACCTGTAATAGTATTTGATCACTCAGTAAAAAAATTCTCTCTATTTCAGCTTGTACCCATTATCTCTTGTCCAGTCACTGGTAACCACCATGCAAAGTCTAACGTCATCTTTACTTCTGCCATCAGGTATTTCTAGGTTCTTTCTGAACCTTCTCTTCTCCTGGAAGAACAATCCCAGCTCTCTTGGCCTCTCGGCATTTGTCTAGAGGTCAGTATTCCTTCACCAAGGTCTTCTTTTCTCCAGAATTCCTCTCCAGCCTCAGGGCCCTGTGACTGGATAAGTCTCAGTCTTAATGCCAATATTTAAAAAAAAGGCTCCCCCATCTACTGATATGTGCAAGGAATAATTTTCAGTATTATAAAATTAAAGAGATTGTGTGTTTAATTAATGTTAAAAGAAGTTGTCAATTCAATATTCATTCTGGGTATCAAAATGTAACAAAAGAGTAGACATATAAAATCAAAGAGGATTCTTTAAGTTAGATAGCCTTAATTCATAATGCAGTGCCTTTCACTGGGCAAATTATATTTGTTGAACTACAGAAAACAGTGATTGAGCATTCAAATCAAACCTGTCATTTGAGGAGGGTCATGTTCAGTTCATGCTTCCTTGAGTGAAGGTAAATGCACCGTGTGGCTGGCCTAGTGTGTAGTTTTCAGATGTCAGTCTGCCTACTGAGAACCAGCTTCCTTACTGCCTCACTGGGGACAGGGAACTGAAGCATCCTCATTTACATCAGGCTGGGAGAGCAGCCTGATCCTGAAGGCTGACATATGCAGTTACAACCAACATAGTTTACCTATTTTCACAATTCAAATAAAACTTTAATAATTTAGGATTCACTCTGATGACACTGTAGACTATGGAGAGCAAAATAACTCTGATGATTCCATTGTCTGTGTTTTTTAAGTTAGAACTTGATGTTAGAAGCAAGGAAGAATCTGTCTGCTCTGTCTTCAGCATTCCTATATGGTGAATAATGAGAGAAGACTGAGGATGCTTGCTTGGTTTTAAAAAAAAACTTTTACATTCTCTGTTTATTGAGGTTCCCAGTTACCTTCAGTTCAGATAACCTCTAGATGTGATGCCTAGTATGCATGTCCTTTTTTCATCCAGAATCCATAGGTTTGTGTGCTCCACACGAACCCACAAACACAAAACACTACAGATGTGCAGGTCAGGCTGTAGTTCTGTTCCCACAAAGCCTGGCTGGTTGGTCCATCCTTCCCAGTGCACTCTTTCAGGGACTGGCCTCAAGCTGTAACTTCTTACCCATCAGTCCCATGATCTCTGCAACATTTTCTCCCATCCATGGCTACATCAGGGCTGGAGAGATCTTTTGCTACTTTGAGGAAATAGAATTGTAGAATCATCATGGTGGGGAAGGGAGTTCAAGATCATCAAGAACATCTGCCTCACTACAACCTCCTTTCAGGTAGTTACAGAAAGTGACAAGGTCTCCCCTCAACTTTCTCTTCTCCAGGCTAAAAGGTCTGAGTGTATGTCCCAGTTTCTCCTGGTTTAGATCTCATGTGGTTGCCCTGCAACAACCCCAGAAAGTTCAGCCTTACAGGCAAGGGTTGCCAACTCCTGTAGAATCTGTCACTCCACTCTCCTTCAGGCTTCTCTGGCTACTGGGACCTCCCTATCCAATTCAATTTAGAGCACACAGAGCTTAGTTACCACTCTTGCTGCCTCATTCCTCATGGTCTGAGTCTATCTGCCATAGTCCTACTAAAGCACTTTGCTAGCAGACCATGCTGTAGGTCTTGCTGAAGTCAAAGTATATAAATTCTACTGTTACCCCTTTATCCACATGGTCCATCATCTCATCACAGGGACCAACCAGTTTGGTCAAGTAGTTCCCTTTTTTTTTTTTTTTTTTTTTTTTTCTTTTTCCATCTGAGTTTGTGGGCTTCTACTCTTTACTGATTTTTTTGCCAACTGGAATTGATTGTCCCTATGCTGACCTCCTATACCTGCCACAGCAGCTTCCATGGGATCCTATTAGACACATTCTCAAACAAGATGAAGTTCTCTGTCCTTTCCAACACACCTCTCTACCTCCCACAGACTTTTTGCTAGATGGTAGCATTCCTTCTGCAGAGGTAAGGAGTTTCAATACTGTTAGTAAAAGAAACCTCCTGGGTGAATTAATAATAGCACCTCTGACACTAGACATCACATTTTTAATTTAATTTAAGCTACACACCTTAAAAATTCTAAAACTACCTATATTTTTTTTTCTTTTAATTTCAAACTCATATACTTGGAGAATATTTAACCAAATAAAGAAGCCTGTGGTTGGTGAAAATTACTTCTGCTTCAGCTGAAAAGAGAGCTTATTGCTAGAGATAACACCACAGTGCTCTCTAAAAATGTAAATGATGTGGATGTTTCAGAAATAACAAAAAGACATCATAGTCATGATTTTCAAACATTATCTGTTCAAAGGGCAGTTCCAGCTCCCAGGCCAATCTCATTAGTTAGAAACCAAATGAACAATAAGATGAAGATTCATCCCTACAATTTTAATAAGAGGTCAGTGGAGGGTCAACTTAATTTCCTACAGACTCTGCTCAATAGCATTAGTTAGTAAAATCAGTTCTTGTTTAAGCCCAAATTCAGATATTTCAAGCATTAATGTTTTTCTGGCAATAATGACAGAATCCATCAGAGACACGTATTTAATTTCACTAAGATAATTTTGTCATTCAGAGACCTACAGATTTCCCAAGCTACATGGCTACAAATTCACTATATCTGAATTGATACTGAAATATTAGCTTTTCTGTTTTCAGCTTTGAGCAGTTCAGGAGAATAAAAATTTTCTGATAGTTTTCATAATTCACTGTAGATGGCAAATTATAAGCAACAGATACTTTAAAATAGGGTTAAATGACCAAAAGTGGAATGGAGCTCTGGGAATTAAGATATAGCAATTCCAGTTGTGTAGTCTGAATTGCTAGACCAAAGCCAAAGCCAAATGATCTGCTTCATTACATTGTCACATTATGGCATTTCTTCCCTTAGTATACATCAAGCCACGTGCTTCATTGTCTGACTCCTGAGAGTCACATTCCAGTAGGTGCTGTTTTGCCTGAAGAAGAAGCTGAAACTGGCAGTGAGCTTCCCCCTTTCACTTTTTAGGCAATGACTTTCTCAAGTGCCTGATCAAAGGAGTCAAGACACCAAAACCAAAAATGCTGAAGGAAGCTCTCAACTTACTGTCTGCTAACACACTGCCTTAAACTATTAATCTTTCTCAGGAGAATGAAGCCTTTGAAGCTTCCCCACATCACAGATTAAAAATGCCAAAACTACATTTTTGTCCCTGATCTGAAGTCTACAAAGCATTAACTATCTTATTTATAAGTTATTTTATACTGCATTCTCATACTTAAAGAAATAGATGCATGTTATTACTTTCTAACTCAGTACGTGACAGAAAACCTGGTATTAAAATACATGGTTTTCAAATCTTGTCAGAGAATCTGTAAGTATTACAAAGAGCTCTCTGTTCACCTGATGAAGTTTTTCAAAGCAGTCTTCTCATGCTGCCACCATCTTGTGACAAAATGCAGAGCAAATGGCCAGACAGCAAGAAATCTTTGATAACGGGTGGAAATGGAGAAGCTAGCTTATTTTAAGAAAATAAAATTGCTGTAGAGATAGGAGGTAAAGAAGGACTTCATATGAGAAGGCAAATGTGCTAAAAAAAACAAGAAATTGAAGCAAGAGGCAAAGGCAAAACAAGGGAGAAAAAAGAAAGGAAAAATAAACATTACTTGCCATTACTTAGCACTAAATACAAAAAAATATCTTGGAAGCAAAAGCAAAAGAAGAATATGGCAGTAAGGAAATAAGCCAGACGTACTATGCTAACAGGGAGAACAACTAAGTCAAGTACAGTAGAATAAGCCGCAATAATACATTTTCTAGTTAAAACCAACTTTTATGTGTATATCAAATTAATTTTTCACATAACATTCATAATGTATTCTTCACCATTACATTCATAGTAGCTGAAATTACAAGCAAACCAAAATGTCAGCTAGAAGGATGTCTACAGTAAAATAGCTAAAGCTAAAGCCCTTAAACACAAAACCTGCAACTCTTGAATCATAGGGGGCTTATAAAGTTACCCTGAAGTATCTTGTAGATTTCTCCACTTATGAAAGTTTCCATCAGCACCGATTTTTCAGTTACTAGTGTGTCAAAAAATGAGAATGAAGCAGAGACAGAAAGCAGTTCACTTTACTTTGTCCAGAAGTACTGCTAGAACAGAGGGAATGCCATATTTTCCAAGAGGCAGCACTGGACACTGACACTGGTGAATGATGGTTGATGTTTGTTCTTGGAAGAACACCTCTGGTGTATACAATATCTTTTTAATAATAAATATTTCTCTCCTCAGGATTCACAATAAAGCAGTATTATCTCAGGTGCTTTTATATTAAAATTGTTACCCTGAAATTCCAGAAGCCTGAAATGAATTGCTTTGAATCTCCATAAATTATTTTCTTAGACTTCCTAGTCCTCAGTTTATAAGATCTAAAATTGTACTTGTCTGTCTTTCTCTTTTGCCCCCTAACCCTTAGCCTTTCTTTGTTAGCTTCCTTCGGTTTTCCTGTTTTGAAATCTCAGCTTTTTGCTGCTCTTAGTCTTTATCACCCCAGAAGAGTCCTCAGCTTGACAAATAATAATAACAAAAGGGGGCCATTTTCCTCCCTGTTTGAAAATAAGTGGTCACAGGTACACCTGCTTGCTTTAAAGTGTGTCTTTGCTGAGCTGCAAGGGTCAAAGCTTTATCATCTTAGGGTCATCATCCTATTATAACTGATTAATGGAGCACTCACCAGAACAAGGACATTGTGAATGCTATATTACAGGTTCTATATTAACTATTAACTTTATGTTAGCCTTTCAAGCTGTGTATTAAAGTTGACTAATAAACAAAAAATTATATACTTACAGGGGAAAATACATTTTCTCTATCAGGCCAAACATGAAAAACAGGTATCTAAAAGAATAAAGATGCACTGCCTTTTTGTACGTTTTAGGCCATACCAATTTCAGGGTGCCTGTGGCCTGGCAAACAGCTTAGATGAACAAAATCATAAGGGCAAGCAAGATGGAAGAGCCTTTCAATGCCTTTCCTTACTTCACTTTTTTTAAATCAAGGCATGAGTGTTTAAAGGAATCTGAGGAAAAGATGGAACAGGAAGAAGAACAGCAGTGCACTGAAAGAGTGTACCTCCTCTGCTTTCTAGAGTTACCATCTCACTTCACACAAGCACTAAGAAAAATAGTTGATTCTTGTTGCTGATGAGATAGACTATCATTTAGTCTCAGCTCTGAAGGGAAAGCAAAACAAAAGTGTACACGCCAAGCGAAACTGTAAACCAGGCCACAGGACTATGTGCTGTTCTAGTGCTAGCCAAACTCAGACAGGAGACTGTCGTCCTTTAAATAGCATCCTCCTCCCATCACTTCTTTGTCAACACAACTACCATAACTCTTTACACTTGCTTACATCTGCCAGACTAATCAAGGCTGCCTGAATCTGGGAAAAGTTGCATGTATGTCCGCACCAGCAAGTCTGGAAAGCTGCAGTCTTGCCTTTCACCTATGTTACACTTTTTCCAGATTCAGGATCACAGATCCTGCTGTTAAGTGCTAGTTCCTAAATCACAGTTCATCCTCTATTTTGTCTTTGTTCTTGGAAAGGCAAGTAGAAATTTGCCATTTTGACAGTCACAAAGTCACAAAGGGGAAAACAGAGTCACTCTCCTAACATTGTCCTAGTATGATCAGTTAAGGCAAAGCCTCTCTTCCTGCATTACTTCATATTAAGCGTAGAGACTGAAAACCCATTTGCTCTGGACTTAATCACTGAGCATCTGTCACAGTTTAATGCCTGGACAATAATTAGCAGAATGACAGACGCTCTTTATTGATCACCCACCCCTCCTTGATAAAAGAGAGAGAAAAAGAGAGAAAGGCACATAGGTTGGAAAACTAAACAGCATATCTTTAATGAAACATTAACGATAAAAGGAAAAAGTATTCAATATATACAAATATACAGAAAAGTGATACCACATTCTCTCCCCTCTCACGCCAGTAATGCTGATGTCACCACTGAGGCTGCAGGGCATTCCTGGGAAAGTCCAGGCTGGACTCCTGTAGTCAGCAGCAGTCAGGAGCTGGAGGCAGAAACACACAGATTCAGGCTGGCACAGATCAGGACCACAGGCAGATGAATGGACAGAATCCTCCTGGGATTCTGAAAACATCAGGAACAGGTGAAGAATGGACCAATGGAAGAATGAGAGGCAAAAAGGGATTGAAGCTAGTGATCCCTCAATTTTTTACACATATGAGATAGAATACTCTGGTCAATTTCGGTCATTTATCTTGTCTGCTCCTCCCTAAAGGAGGGGTTGCAGGTGTGACCTGTTTATTCTCTTTTTCTTTCTGGAGCATAAGATGTTCCTCAGAACTGAACCGTGGCCTTGGTTCTGCAGACCATTCTTTAGCTGTAACTATAAACATCAACCATTATCAGTCCTGGAAACAGTCACTGACTGAGAAAGTTGCTGTTAATATCAGGACAGCATCCAGCTTTCCAAAGAAGAAGGTAGATTCTTTTGTTTGTTTGTTCGCTTTGTTTTTTGTTATTGTTGTTTGGTTTTGATTCACAGGGATAGACAATATAAAAGTAATAATAGATTCCTCGCTCTTAATATGATACCTTTTTTTTTTTAATCTTAGTAATATTCCAGGAAGATACTTAAGTACTATTATCTGAGAAACGGAAGAGGTGTGTGCATTTCATGTCCCTAATCGTCATACAATGTGATCCCAATACATTGTTCCCTGCCTAATCTTATCAACACTTTATATAAAGCCCACATAAAAACTGTTTTAGAATCTTTTAGTCTGCATCCAGTGGAATACTCTGTGAAATCAGTTCAAAACCCAAAGCACTCTACATATGAGTGCTAACTTCTAGATACAGAACTTGCCACAGAACTTGCACTGACCTTTTCCACACATTTGAAGCTCTACAGTGATGGATAAGAAATTGGTGATAGAGTTATTCAGAGCTGTACAAAATGGGAAATTGCTATTAAGTGCATACAATAATACACCAGGAAGAGTATTTTCTGATCTTAGGGGTTCCAACCTGAACTTATTTTGATTAAATGGCTAAATGTATTATACGTGAGCACAATCAGGATTTTCTTTTAATAGTATTTCCTTGTTGATTTTCAGTGATAGTGCCATATTCATCATTTTGAAGAACATTTGTAAGTCTGTGTAGTGGCTTTGAATATAACAATAATAATTTAAAAATCCTGCATACATAGGTCAGAGCATTATGTCAACACAGGTAAGTTTATCCTCTATTGCATGCATGTGATTATTTTCTCTCCTTTATGAGAATTCAGTATTGAACACTGTCTTTTCCCATTTGCTATTCACTAATGACAAGAACTATGTAGCTCTGTTTTATTTTTTTTGCTAGGCAATTTCTGCCATGTTCATTTTATTTTGCAAGCAGCTATGACTTTCAGGAAATCATTAAAAATAGAAAAAGAATTTCTAAGGTGGCTTTTGTTTGTTTAATTTTTTCCTGATTCAGACAGAGAGGAGAAAAACAGCTGAAGAGCCAGATGGTTCGACTTCATCTTTAATTACATGAACTATAATGGTCATTCACTGCACAGTAGTCATTTCTCTGGCGATTATATATTGTATTGGCCCTTAAGGTCAGCTCATCACAAAAGAAGTTTAATTCATTCTTCAAAAGAATACCAAATGAACTAGTCATATTCATTCTTCTTGTACAATACATACTTACTGGTCATCTCTGAGGTCATTTCAGGGTGTCTTACAACTGGACTGTCACAGACTGTCTGAAACAGCCTTGGATTTACAAGGAGCATTTTTAATAAAACTCATGAGCTTTTAATTCCAGTGCATGGCAAGTCTATTGATGCTCATATAAGGTACAAGAGATGCACAAGCCCATCAAACTTTCAGCCGACCGGTATGATAAAAAGACAGCGGCTTAGGTGTGACTGTATCTCTCCTGATTTTATTCGTACACTTTGACCCTCTGTATGTCTTACTAGCTTTCTACTTTTGTTTAAACCTGTCAGAAAATTTTTAAAATGTTTGCTTGCCGTAGGATTTAATCCCTACAGTGTCAGCAGAATAAAATATGGTCCAAATATCACTTGTGTCTCCTAATTATAAAAAAATATATACTGGGAAAAAGTTGTGGGAAAAGAGCAAAGCTCTACAGGAGATTTAATTCCCTAGAAATTGTCAGGTAATTCTTAAGATAAAATATCTGTGGGATGGGAAGTTATCAATGGATAATAACCTCCAGCGGTTCCTTTTAAAAATGTTAAATGTTTTGACATTTTAAAACTTTCTGTTTTTTCTCTAAAATTAGCTCCTTTCTACCACTTCCTTCAGAAAACTAGGCATTAACACTTAGAATATTTATTCCTCACTCCTTATTTACCCAAATGCCCTATACCACTTTAAATATAGTACTCCATGAAAGCTGATGTTCAGCAGTATGCAAAGCTGGAAGACAAAGCCAGCCTTTCAAGAACTGGTCAGGAAAAAGCAGAGAAAGGAGAAATCCTGTTGACATCTTGGAAAACACAAAGGGATTGTGTTACTATGGGGTAAAAGAAGATCTTGCAGAACTAATTCCTAGGATGTTATGAACAGATTGAAAATAATAAAACTGACTTTTTTTAGTCACTGCAAGTCTATACCAACAGCTGCTTAGTTGAAAGTCTGTTATAGTAGCATGATCTGGTTTTGATGGCCAAGGGGAAGTAGGAACTGTGATCTTTGACACTGTAGATTTTATTTCAAAAGGATTAAATTTCTATTAAGAAAATCTCTATTAGTCAGAAGGTTAATTACTGAAGTTCTGATCTTATCAGTATGTTTCAGATAAAATGGTCTTTTCCTTCTTGTCTGAGCTGTTACACAGTTTCTTCTAGGATTTTTGTTCTGGTCTTTTGTATCAGTTTCTCCAGTTCTTTTTTCACTGTTTCACTATCTTCAAAATAGGTCTATGGTAACATAATTTTTTTCTAACCTATTTTGAAGGTGATTAAACCTAATTACAGATAATGTCTGCAATACCTGGTTCTTCTTGGAACCAATGTGCTTGAACACACAGTTTTGCTTTCTAGGAACATTTTGTGCTACTTTTGCACATTTTGAACTTCAAGTGCCATTCAATTTATTAGTTTGTCTTCTGTCCTCTGAACATTTGAAATATATCTCTCCAAAATGGTTCAGAATTTTGCCAGTGTTCTTTTATCTTAGCTTTTTGGAAAACAATTTTTACACAAAGAATATTAAGAATTTTCTTAGACTTGCATGGCAAAAATATGTATGTACATACACATATATGTGACATTTCAGAACTTGAACTCTTGTCAACTTTGTCCTGTTTACATAGAAATTCCATATATATATTTAAAAAGTGTATAGAATGAACATTCATCGGAGGCTTGCCTTCTCAGTTTCATCCAACAACCATATGCTTAAGGCACCAATAGATATTTTCTCTTGTGCATTTTGTGTTACAGTTTGCTCCTCTACAATTATCACTTTTGTTGCTCTCTGAATAAATGAATAATATGTTTTCCTGACTTCTGACTGATGGTTTGGGTTGGAAGGAACCTTGCAGATCATCTAGTTTCAAACTCCTGTGCCATTGAAAGGGACACCTCCCATTACACTTGGTTCCTCAAATCTGTCTTCAAACACTTCCAGTGATGAGGCATCCACAGCTTCTCTGGGCACCTTCTGCCAGTGTCTCACCACTCTCACAGAAAATAATTTCTTCCTAATGTCTAACATATCTACCTTATTGCAATTTTAAACCATTACCCCTCAACCTATCATTCCACACTCTCGTAAAAGGTAACACCATTCTCACTCGCCCCTGCAGCTTTCCTGCAGCCCCTTCAGGTACTGCAAGGTCTCTGTAAGGTCTCCTTGGAGCCTTTTCTTCTCCAGGCTGATAAACTCCCAGCACTCTCAGCTTATCTTGATAGGATAGGTGCTCCAGCCCTCTAATCATCTTCTACATATCACAAGTACTCAGATGAATTCTTCTCAAACTTATCCTGGTGAGGCCCATTCCTACACAGATATGAAGATGTGTGGACTAGGAAGACAGAATATAACAAGGGAACTTTCTGCCCAGGAAGCACCTGTACAATCCACCAGTCAGGTGGTGGCTGTAGCATTGGTATGTGATTTCAGAGGAGGGGATCACAACCCAGAACCCACAGCCACCGTTCTTGTCTACACTGGACTTTATGCACAAGCTCCGCAAACAAGTAGAGAGATCCAGCACCTGAGGCAAAACTGAGCCACTGTGCAGTGCAAATGGAAAATCATGTCCTCTGAAATAGAGGCAACTGAATTATACGAGAAAGCTTCAGTCCTGATAAAATCCTGTTAAGATAGAGTCAGTCCAGAAAGCAGTTACAGCCTCCTTGGAACAAAGCGGCTTCTGGCTGTTCTTCCTGATAAGGGTCAACCTTTAGTATCACAGACTGGGAAGTCTGGAAGACTGACCTATCCAGGAATGGACTTACAAGGAACTGGGCACTAAAGAAAATAATATTACTGAAACAAGGTACCCTCTAAGGGAAAAAAATAAAAGAAGTTGAAGCACTTACTACTAGGAGAACAATGAAAGAGAGTTTAGGATAACAAAGTTAAATGTACAGTACTCATTAATAGTTCCTGTAAAAGCAAACATATTTATCACTCACTATCTCATCAGTTATTTCAAGGTAAATACCTCTAAAGAAACATTTCTATCGTGCTGCCAAAAACTTACTGAAAGTAAATTTTAAGCAGCTAGTTCTGAGATTATTCCTGAGGATCAAATAATGTGACAGAAAATAGAGGTAAAAGATTTGTCACAATATCCTCTTCAGAAGAAGTATGACAATATTTTTGTTTTTCATTTACGTAAATAAATGATGCTTTGAATACATTATTTTTTTAAAAAAGACATAGCATGGATTTGGTTTTAGTATACAATATTTCCCCTCTAGTTCTTTTCCCATTCCTCCAGGCATCTCAAACAGTAATTAATCTTTAGCTTTACAAGAGGCAAGAAACTTGGGGAAAAAAGAATAAGACTGCTTACACATTTTGTAATTTGATATGTAACTTTCCAGAGGGACTTTTATTACAATGCCTGCAACAGATAAAAGTAATCCCTACAAGTACGCTGTGTTATTTGTACACGTTAGGAAAATTGAGCTCAGCCCTCTGGAGGCAAACGACCAATTAGTGAAGTAAAAGCTCATTCTGCAGTGAAGATATCCTGACAATGCTCTTCCTCCTTTCTGTTACTCTTCCTCCTTTCTGCTACTTGTGCCTCTGGTTCCAGGGTCTCTTTGTCAGTCTTTGCTGCTTTCCCACAAGTTCTAGTTATAACTAAATGGCAAACTGCTCACGTTCTCCTCACATTTCCATCCTCTTTCTTACCCTGGTGGCACTGTCTGTGCCTTGCTCTCTTAATTTTACTCAGTGATCTGATTCCAATCTCCTTCATAAGTACTTACATCTCCCTCCTCCACAGCAGTACAGGAGATATCCTAAAAGCATCTATAAGGGAGGAGAAGCCAAGCTCTGGAAAATGAGGATTCACTGTAATTTACCACACTTTCTCTGCAGCTTGTAAATATCAGCACATGAACAGTCCTGACAAAGCCTACTTTAGTCACAGTGTGTTTATAAGGATATTTAGCCATCCTGAGACTAAATAAATGCTAAGTAATAATTTCACAGTTCTGTGAACTAAGGCCTTACTCAGAAAACATTTATTATGACAGTACACATTGGTAAAGATGAAATGCAGCTTTATGGTATTGTTTTGCAAGGCTGTGGTATATGATCATAAATGATAACTGTGTCCACCCACAGAAACATAATAAAAAATTAACATTCCTCAATGGGTAAAAGACAGCCACCTAAGAGGTAAGACTACCTGGCAAAGGTTCCATCAAATATACCAGACACCATTTTCAAAATAGGCATTTGGATTTGTAGCATGTCTTGAGCTGCTAGTGTTAAAAGTGTAAGTTTAACTTCCCTATTCCTCTTTTGCAGTTCAGCTTGGTATATAAGCTGTAGAAGGATCACACAGCTATTGGCACTCTCAAATACAGGAGTCAGCATCTCTCAAGCAGCTTGTGTCTCCTTTGAGCACAAATCCAAGCATAAAAATGATGAGTTTTGTAAATTGTTAATTATTAATGAAATTTGGTGTCTCAGAAGAACTAATATGATATGTTTCTGATTTTAATGTGTATCATTTGTGTCAGCCATTGATATGAACTGTAAAGTATCTCTTCTTCCTCTCTGTATTTATGGAAGTGTGTCTTTGCTTGCCTCTTCCTCTGCTTTTGGAGTGTCCATGTAAATTTACCTGTAATTTACTGCAGAAACATGGAATATATTACCTTTATGCTGTTGAGTGAAGGTAGAACAGCAGCAGCAGCACACAATACCACAATTAAAAACAAATATTGTGATGATATTTCAATGTAGCCGCAGAACTAAGGGCACACACCTGCTAAAGAAAGAAGTGAAGACAACAATGTTGTTTCATTCTTCATTTTTTTCCATCTAAACTCTGAAAGACCTGAATGACTGAAACCTGCATACCTCTCTGCCGCCACGATAGTACTGCTGTAAGGGAGGGTAGGTCCCTAGATTACAGAAAGATACCCCAGGAATTAAATCAAAGAATGTAGAAATTCTTTTTGATCATTTGACTCCTTCTCTTATAGCTTTCCATCAAATAATTTCATTATCTATGTGTCATTTTTTTAAATCACTGAACATTGTGGGACTGTGTAAGTTGGCTGACTTGCAATCAGTTAAAATCTCAGGCTGTTTTCAATATTTATTGGTCTGGGTGTGCTGTGAAGTTCTACTTTAAATGGTATGTGGCCCTGATATGATGCACTTCAAAACTGCAAATAAAAGACTGGGAGCTTATCAGTCTTCTGTGTACACCCTGAAATAAATAATTGAGGTCATCTTGGAGAGATCTTGCCAATCATATGGATATCAATAGCATATTATGAAAGACTAATCCACCTTATTAGGCAAACAGAAGTAAAATATTTATCATTATAAATAACAATCCATGATGTGGGTTTTATTCTAGAGTAAATCTATAATTTATGAAAATTGGTAGTGCATTTCTCTCCCTTGTCATCAGCACTTCACAAAAAGAAGTATATAAAACTAGAGGTGAATAAGATTCTTTTTACCTTTTAATATTCCTTTATAAATGACCAGCAAAGTTTTTCCAAGGTTTTCTAAAGTGATACAGCAATTTCAGGGGTATGTCCTATGGAATATTTCATAAAACCATACTACTAAATTTATGAATAGTTCTTACTGTTACGTGCCTTTAAAACCTTATTTTTATGTAGATCACACAATGCCAGCACTCCAAGGGTGAAACAGGTATAAGTGACACATAAAGAGAGTATCATCTGTTGTCATTGATTCCTTCAGCTACACAGAGATAAAGAAGCTTCTTTAAATATTACTTTTCTTTTTCCCATATAGAAATGTTTTCATTATAGGCCTATCTGACCATTAGTGCATACAGAAGTGTGCATATTAATCTCTATATTGAAATGTGGCTTGCTCTTTTAAGCACATTTAAAAGTTCTTAGGATGTTTCTTTGATTGATACACTAAGCAAATGCATGCAGTAATGAAGCATCTGTAAATATAAATGTGTACAAGAAACAAATGTGTTCTGTTAATGAGCACTGCTTTATATATATATTCTCCTCTAAAAGACAAATCTAAATATGTATATATTACATATATGTATATATATATTACAATATAATATAAATATATATATTATATTATATTTAGATTTGTCTTTTAGATGAGAATATATGTATAATATATTATATAGTATAATATATTATATATTTCTCTAAAAGAGAAATCTTTACCAACATGATTAAATTTGAAAGTACTGCATACAGCTTAGTTACATTATATAGTAAAGTACAGTAGCCTTTACGCTTAAAAGTTTGTATAACTATCTAATGTTGTGTAATAACTTACTACAGAATGTCTTAAAAATGTAGAAATATCTTTATCACAAGGCTAAATCAAATACATAGCATTTATTATACTTCATTATTGTGCATATGTAAATACCAGTGGTTCCAGAAGTACTATTGAATGCAATCAATAGGAGTACTTGAAGAAATGAACAATGTTGTTTTGCCAAACGAATGGGGTCAGCACAAAGGACACAAGCACCCAAGTAAAGAAGTTAGTATATGTTTACTCATGTCTTAATTTATACAATAATCACTAAAGAGAGAAACAACAAGCCAACTAAAATGCTATAGTAAAGTCATACCAAAAACAAGGCAATGCATCTAATCATTGCTACACAAACACAGCAATAGTATTAAGAAAGATACATCACTGATTGCCATAATACTTTACCATCATCCAGGTCTGCAGTCACTAGGAAGAAAGGATCTGGAGAACAATTCCCAGCAACTGGAAAATCCTACACAGTGCATCCACTCATAAATAGGTGGATGGTCTCTAAAGTTCACTACAAGCGGGTCCAGATTTTATATTATTGATCATAGCAAGTCAGAATGACTTGCATTTTTCTTAATGTGGCAACATCTGGGGCCTCTTCCAATTGAAACTGGGGCCTGGACAGGGCCCAGGGAGCAGTTAGTAGGGCTCCCTTAAATATCTCACCTAGGCATTTTATCAGCACTTCTCTAAAATATCTGTCTGAACATTTTGGAACATAAATGGTTTTGATGGTGGGTTGCACAGAATACAGAATACAAAAACAAAACTAACATGAAGATCATTATAATGTACAGTAACAAGTGTGGCATTACAAGGTTCATCTGGAGGTCAGTTCCGGCTTGGGTCTATTGTCTGAGCCCTAGCACTTCAAATCAGGAATTAATCAATTCCCATTTTTAAGTCCATCAGACAGCAATGACACTGTAGCCTCTCTAATATATTGTATGCAGAAAAATAATCACTCCAGGAAACCTCTTTATTTCCTATTAAGAGGTTCTTCATGTCAGTTTTATATATCATATGGAGTACAATCCAAATGCAATATACTGGGAAGGGCATAGAAATGGAATTTTTTATATTTGTAGTCACACTTACAGCAGACTTCAGTATGGGCTTTTCATCCAATATAAGATTTTAAATAATGAATAATGCAGCAGCTAGATTATGTCTGGTATACATTGACATTTTCGTTGGCCTTTTGCAGACTGTGAAATTTTAAGGGAAAACATTGTGAAGAAACCAAAAACTCATATAAACAATTTAACTTCCCCTTAAAATTATAAAAATTCCCTGGAGAAAAGCAATACCTACTGGAAAACTTGGTGCTTTTTTGATATCTAATATATTAGACACAAATGGTAAACAGTGCATTAAAGAGAGTAATACAGGGAAGATTTTAGTTTGAGAAACATGTTTCTATCTATCTATCTATCTATCTATCTATCTATCTATCTATCTAAATACACATACATATATGTAATTCCCCAAGTATTCAGGAACCACATGTGGCTTTGGGCAACCTGGATCTAGTGGGAGATGACCCTGCCCGTGGCAGGAAGTATGAAACTAGATTGCCCTTAAGTTCTCTTCCAACCCAAAGCATTCTATGATTCTATTATCCTATATATTTCAAAGCAAAAATACATTTTAAAAAACAAAAATTTACTGTGTGCAAGTGTTTCTCTCTATATTCGTTTGCAGTCCTGAAAATTCATAAAGTTCTAAACTTATTTCATAGCAAAATGTTAACAAAACTGATTTGAACTTCATTATGGTCTTTAAATAGAATTGATTTATACATTAGAGGTTTTAGTACAAAGCTGCATGACAATCTATGTTTCTGAGCTACAGACTCTAGAAAACTGGACAAAGCATCTGACAATTGCATAATGACCAACTAGGATCAATAAAGGAAGTAAAACTTTAAACTTCCCTATTCATCTTATGCAGAATCCCAGACTACTTAAAAATAAACACAAAAGAGTGTCCATATTCTGTTTCCCCGAGACCTACTATCTTTCCCAGGTTAAAATTCCACAACACTTTCACTCTCAGGATTTGCTCAAATGGTATTTTGGCTGTGGCACTTCAAGTAAAGTTATATTTGTATTAGCATGGGTGAAATTGACTCTTCCTAGCATTCATTCTTAGAGGAAAGTTACTAATGTGGTGATATATTTAGTTGAGGAACTTTTTTTCTGGTACACCACAGAAAGACACAGATTTCCAAGTGCTGACTTGCCCTCATAAAGTCAGATTTAAACATATACATATAGTAAAATTAAGTCATAGAGCGTCAGGTTGAAAGGGGACCTCAAGGAACACCTGATACAGCTCTTCTAATATTGTTTATATGAGATGTCTCAGCACCTCAGTGAGATGAGAATTAAAACTTTCCAAAGTGGGGCAATCCACTACTTCCTCTGGGAGACAATTCCAAACTCTGATTGTCCTCAGAGTGAAAAATTTTCCTCTTGTGTTCAAATGGGATCTCCCCAAGACTAACTTGTGCACATTGCTCTTCATCTTGTCCATGTGACTCCTTCTAAACCGGGGGTCTCCTTTGTAGCCTCACTTAAAGTACTGGAACACTGTAATAACATCTCCCCAAGTCTTCTCTTCTCAAGGCTGAACAAGCTCAATTTTCTCAGCCTCTTCTTGTATGGCAGGTGCTGTAGTCCTCTGATTCTCTGAACTCTCTCCAGCCTGTCTGCATCCTTTTTGTACAACAGGGACCAAAACTGGATGCAATACGCCAGGTGTGGTCTGACAAACACCACATTGAGAAAGATGACATCTTTGTTTCTGCTGGTGGTAACCTTGTTGATGCAACCTAGCAATCCTGCTGGTTTTATTTACTACTGCAGCACACACTATTTGCTGCTGTTGAGCCTGTTGTCCACCAAGACCCTCAGGTCCCTTTCCACAAAGGCGCTCTCTACCCAAGTGGATCCCAGTGTGAACTACACCCCTGGGTTGTGTATTGAACATTTTTTAAGTAACTAATTTTTAAAGACTATGGTTGTTTTCAAATACAATATATATATATATATACACACACATATATTTATTTATATTTTAATTTGACCCACCATAAGTTACTTATTTAATTTTACCTATAACAGTTCATGATACACATTTAGCTTTTGCAATATTTTCTTTTAGGTATGTTGGAAGTAACAAGGACACTGTAACTGTGTTTCTAAGTTAGCTTTCCATTCAGCAGTTATCACAATGAGCTATAAATGACAGTAGTAATTTGTGAAGGAAACTCAAGTCTTGCTTGTGGATTTGACATTAGTTCTCATAAATAACAAGTCTGCTGTATACCCTTTTCAGCAGTGGATTAACTGTACTGTAAACACACATTTAGCACATGTTCAGCCAGATTTATTTGCAGAAATGCACCTGAACAGCTTCGGTCATATTATGCCAGCTGCTTCTGTACAGGGCGGTGCTTGAGGGAATTAGTAGCTTGATACTTGTTAAGAGATGAAGCTCCCAGTGGGTTCTTTGTATCATCTCATCCGTGGGGTGAGTGTCTCTAGTTAGGCATGGCCACAGTTAGATCTGGGTCAGCAAAACCTACTAAACCTGACCTGTCCTATGCAGACATCTTGGGGCATGTTAGCACTGTGCTTACCAAAATCTGGTTTCAGACACAGCTAAAAACCAAAAATTATTCCTGGTACATACAGTCATAAAATCAAATTAGCTCTCCCTTTAATATCCCATTAATAGTCCCATCTTCTTTCAGATTGTTCTGGGTTGATGTGATGCCATTTCTGGTTACAGGGAATGGGATCCCAGGGTTGGCTCATGTAAATAGCTTTTGAATAGCTCCCCTTGCTCCAAAATGTCCAGCCCCACCTCAGACCATCAGTGAACAATGGATGTGAACCTCTGTGACTGACTTATTCAAGAAGGGGAAACACCTGGTGATTAAGAGCAGGGCAGAGGAGAAGGGGAGGTGAGAGGAAGCAACATGTGGAGAAAGTGGACAGCAACACCTGAGGAGAGCAAATCTGCTGTGAGGAAGAAGGAGAAGGTACTTTAGCAGAGTTTTCTCTGCCTCCCATCGTGAGATGGCCGTCTGTTCCCTGCAAACCATGGAGGATCACAGCAGAGCAGATGTTGTGGACCTGCTGTCCATAAGGGATCCCATGGGAGCAGCTGTGGGCCTGCAGCCATGGAGGGCAGTCCGTGGCTCTGTGGGCCACCTGCACTGGAGCAGTTTGCTCCTGAGGGATTGATTGGGCCTTGTGGGAGGGTATCATGTTGTAGTGGTGCATGAAGGACTTTTTCCTGTGGGAGTGACTCCACATTGGTGCAGGGAAACTGTGAGGAATACTTCTCCCTGAGAAGGAAGGAGCGGCATAAGACCACGTGTGATGTCTGGACTGTAAACCCCATTCCCAGTCCCACTGTGCCACTGGGGTGGAGGAGGTAAAGATATAGAGAACAAAGTAATTTGGGCCTGGGAAGAATGGAGGAGTAGGGAAAAAATATTTGAGCTCTGATTTGTATTTTCTCCTTGCCCTGTTTTGATTTGATTAACAATAAATTAAACTGATTTTTTGCACAAGCTGAGTATGTATTGGGTGAGTAAAATGGGTGACTGAAACTCTAATGGGTGAGTTAGAGTTCCTGTCTCGAGTCATGCAATTGTTGTATTTCCTCCTTGCTATCTCAAAATGGGGGGGGGGCAGTGAGCAGCCACGTGGTTGTTTTGATATTGACCAGGCTCAAACCATGACACAGATAGACTGAGATTATTGTAAATTCAGTTTTTAGCACCTACAGTAACTGGAATACTTTTGCATCCCAAAGCATTTTGAATAAAAGAAACGGAATCAGTAGTATCAATTTAATTTAAGAGGATCTTGTATATATCCTGCATTTTATTGTGTACTTCAGATGCATTTAAAATCTGAATTATTTATATGATTTTTGAATTCTCAAATTTTTGAAATCTCATTTGACATAACTTGTTTGAACTTCACATAGAAGTCACTTAAAAATGACTAAAACCAGAAGGGTAAAAAAACCAGGAAAAACAAAACCAACACAAACAAACAAACAAAACCCCCCAAATAAACAAACAAAAAGAATTACAACACCAAAGCTGTAGGCAGTAGCTAAAGGCATGCTGATTCAGTATAGATAGCACATGGCATGTTTCCAATTTAATGAGAAAACACTTCCTTAAGCCCCATACTTGCCTGGAGAATATTAATTATGTCAGTGTAGGGACAGCTAGACAAATACATAAACTTTTCTTCCAGCTTTTATTCAGTTTATCATATGATATAATTTATTTGAATGAGGGACTGCTAAGACGAAAGGTTCTCTTTAATTCTTTGGTTTGTTTTTTTTTTTTGCTTTCTTTTGTCCTTCTATGTGGAGGCATTATTACTGTACAGTGCTAGCTGCCTCTGAAAACATCCTGAATATCTATAGTAACAGTTTTATATTTCCCCAAATCACCTTTAGAGCAATATTTCAGAAGTTTTTCTCTAACTGAGTGGCATACCAGTGTAAATGTAATAGAGCTGTTCTTGTAAATATTTTAGTGGGCAGATGGGAAATGAGGCATCCAGGAGTGCTACTGGAAAAGTTCTTTGGAATAGGAAGTCTTTTTTCAAGATTTTGGGAAGTCTTTTTCAATTTTGTGAAGGACTGTAATAAGAACAAATCCATTAACATAAAGGAAGTGGTATGTGGGTGTGAGTGGCTAGGGATGCGGGTGAGCTGAAGAAGGAGGCAAAAAAAGTAATCAAAGTGTTTTTTTCTGAGTTGGTATTTTTTCCAGTACTGCTAGACACTAACCTTGGTGCATTAAATTTGGGCAAGCTTTCATCAACCTGAAATCAGTACTCCACTGTTTTTATGAGAAGAGTTTCCAATATTTTACAGCAAAGGAATCTCTTTTCAGTATCTTTTCTTGCCAGGGTGGTCATGTATATTTCACCCTCAACATCTCCTGCCTCTGCCTTAACCTTTTTTTTGATGTGTACTGGCATGATGTAAGATGGCTGGTACATTAGTAATTAGTGAATTGAACGCCTTCACTTCACACCCTACTTTCACATAAACACTTTAGTTAGGTACTGACATAGATCACTGAGTATTTCTAAACCGTATATTCCTATATGCAAACACCTTTAATTAGAAGTACCATTTGCAGAATAATTTTATTGCATATATATGTCAGCCTATGCAGTCTGCACAAAAAACACAGGCCATCTATTTAGTCATTATCTCAGAATACTGGTAGCATAACAGCATGCTGATCCACATGGGTTACTCTCATGTTTTGCAGTGAATGCTGAGCCCTGTATTATCACAGCTAGAGTACTATTACATGAGACTGCTTCTTCAAAGGTAATTTCATCATGAGTTGACAAGAATTAGTCAATAACTTCAATGTAAGCTTCACCATCAATAATGAAGATATCTCAACCTGGGATTTGTATTGTGGTGCAGAGTTTTAGGCATATCAGAGAGAATAACTGATGCTGGCAAGAACAGCTGCTAGTACAGGCTAAAAGAGTGTGGAGAGGAATGTTAAAAATACAACTATAAAATAAATAGAGGAAGACAATTGTGTTTTTCATACATTTGGAAGAAGGTTTATATTCTTGGAGCTTGATGGGTTTTAACAGCAAGGGGCTAACTAGAAGCCTGAATATTTAAATAGAGTAGGTTCCACTTCATGTTTTTCTTATTTTGTGACTTGATGAAGAACTCTTCAGTTCAGCTGCAGGTCTGAGGTGTTTAGGATGTTCAAGAGAGAGAAGTAGAAAGAAGAAAACAGCAAAGTGGCCTTATGGTCTCTTAATCCATTTTTTTCAAATTGTAATATAAGAGGAAAAAAAAGTGATGGAAGTAGGATCTGAAGTCTGATGAAAACATATGCACTGATACAATATTATATTTGAAGACAACCTGGAAAATATGCTTCTAACACATCTACCCCTATTTTAGCCCTATAAGTAGGTTAATATCTTTGAAATTTAATGGAATTTCACACAAAACTATGCTACTTATTCTTTATGCAGAACTATATGTAAGAAAACACAATTTAAGCTTTTTTTTTTTTTTTGCATGCTAGAGTGCAATGTTCATAGTATTTATTAGATCACATAGTTCCAAACTATCCTAAACTATAATTTACTGCACTATCTTTTATTTTAGTGGGGTTACATTAGTCTTTAAATTATTATTAAATCTTTAAGTGACCAGGAAGAAAATATTTACCTGTTCCAAATCTCATTCTTCTTGACAATTGTAAACTTCAGCTACGAAAACCAGTATGGTCTGAAAATGTACTGCAATCCCCATTTTTAGTACCTGCAGCAGTTTTCAGAAATCAGAGGAATTCTCTTTTATTCCTTTCTCTTCTCATGGACTTATCTGTGTTTATAACATGATTTTTGCTCTCTAAAAAAAAGTCAGCTTTTTGATGAAACACTAGAAGCCCTTTAACACTTTATTAGAAGTGCCAAGACTTTGTATTTTCCCTATAAAATTTTTTTTTCTGAGCATTCTAGGTCTTCATTCTGTCTCCTTCCCAAATTCTCACAAATTTTAATATATCTGAAAATATTTTTTTACCCTGTGACCCAGGGTTAACATGCTGGTGAGAGCTGGTAGTCAGTAAATCTTTTATTAAATTATTGTTATGTCACTGACAGAAATGCAGAAAAACAGTTTGTAGATATGCAATCAGATTAGAAAGAGCTGAGAGAGAGATAGCCTCTGTCTCAAATATTTTAATAAATTAAACTTATTCTTTATGACCTTGAAAACAAAAGCCTCTATGATTTTAAGAAAAGGGTATTACTTTACTCCCCTTCTTCTCCATCTCCAGTGAAAGCTATGTTTTTCTTCATCACTAGGGGGCCTATGCAACACAAAACCAATATGATTTCTCCATTCTTGGATTTTCTAATTCCTGAAATTCAGTGTATTCATTTTACATTGACTCAAAATTAGATGGAAAAAATATCTGGAGAGATGGTATCACACCCATTCTCCTGCAGAAAGCAGTCAGGACTTCATAACAGCCATGTGGGACAAGGGCCCCGTCAGTAGAACCACAAGCCATATGGACAGTGCCATAGAGAGAAAGAGATTAGCAGATGTTTCTGGACATGAAATTGAAGCACAGTGTTCATAAGGATCTCATTACCTCCTCATCTGAGTGGCTTACAAATTTTAGTGCAATTATCATCACAAGGTGATTCTGAGATATGGGATAACTGCTCTGTGTCTTTCACAGGCAAGAAACATAAATGCTAAGGGCTTAATTGCATTATTTTATAACAAGGCACACCAGCATCAAGCCTGAGCAGAAAACCAAGCTATGTTAATAAACTGTTTTCTACTTCACAGGTTTGGGGTGATGCAATTCAATTTCAGAATGGCTCTGATTTCACCTCATATGCTGAATATTCTGCTATTGGCTGGTGCCCAGCAGAAACTTCTAACATGCTTTAGTTTCATCAAGATCAGATGCAGTTTGTGTGCTCCAGCACCACTCTGTTACAAGTATAAAATCTGACTAAGTAGGGAATATCAAAATATTTACTTAGAAATAGTCTTTCTCACCCAATTTTAAAAGCTTCTGTGGCCACTTCTTTTTCTTTTCAGAGGACAGAACATTAAGATTCCTCATTATAAACCCCTGTCAGCTGCGAAAGAAGAGCAGTTTAACTGGTTTAAATAGAATAAAAGAATATCGAATTACACCTGAATTTGTAAAACTTTATAATACTCAGATTGTTATCTTAGAAAAGTTTCTTGAAAAACCATAAGAATATTTTTGAGAGATATTCAGCTCCCTCTCAAAAACTGCAGTCAGTAGGAAAACTGTCTGTCAGATCAACAGAGTGATGTGATGACTTCTAGCTAAGCAACTATATGAGATTCAGTCATTCCACTTACATAAAAATGAAGGGAAACTCATCGCTGCTAAAATGTCATTACTTCAAAATTCTAGATCTCTGTTTTTAAAGGCAAAAGAAAGCTAAGTGGCACTTTTAAATCTGACTTTAATCAGTCTAAATTAATTTAAGCACAATCTCACTTAAAATTGCTTTATACATTCTTTGTAATTCAACTTAGTAGAATATTGAATCAAATAGTCTTGTAAATAGTTTTAAGATGTGCAGCAAACAATGATGGTAATATTGCAATTATGTGGTGAAATTGTATTGTTTACAACCTGGTGTAACCTCCAGTGCTTTCAGAGGGACTTTCAGTCTGGTTTAGTTTTCTTTTGCTGATTAATTCTACACAAAACAAGTTTTACCAACTTCTACCATAGATTGTTTTCAACCTGCTAGCAAACTTTCTTAATTTTGACCTTGGGCCATCTAGGAGTCTAAGGACAAGTGAAATATTTTCCTATTCATCAGCAAATGCACGCTTCCTCCAACCAAGTAGGAAGATTGAAAGAAGACTACACATTTTTGCTGCAACTCTGAATGAAAGGTTACTCACTCATTGGCTTTAATATGCATCCAATACTATGACCTTTCTCTTTACCTCATACAGCAAATTTGGTAGGAGATTCTGGGTAGGAAGAAAGAAACCCAACATGTTAAATTCCTCATTATTTCCTTTTTTAACTCATCCAGGATGCATACCATATGCTTCCTCTGGAGCAGTGCAGAGGATGAATGATACAGGCATCCTTTGCCATAATTCACAACATCTGACGATGGTCAGCAGCCTATTCTACATGAGGACAGATGTTAGTTACTTAAAAAAAAGAAATGTTTTTTACAAAATTACAAAACCAATGCTGGCAACTAGGCTGCTGTATTCAGGACAAAACACTACAGAACAATTGCAGAGGATATGTATATTTTAATGGATTGGTCTAACATTCAAACACCTCCCCTGAATTAAGTTTAATAAAACAATGGAACACAAGAACTACATTCACAAATGACATTGTCAAGTTAAGGCCTGCGGAAATCAAATAAAATACATCTGTTTTGGCAAGGAGTGAGCAAGTACTGAAAATTCCATACTGTAACTGACTCAGCAAAAAAACCTCAAAAGCAGTTTTGAAATTTAATTGCTACCTAAAGCAAAAAGGAGGAATACTGGGGAAATGAAAGGGGATGCAATTAAAAATTTTGATACTCTGCTGTGTGCAGATTCAGTCATAGCTCCACTTTAACAGCAATAAGAAGATTGTTAGGTATAGTGAATTAATTATATATGGTCCTGAGGAATAATTTAACATATAGGGAAAAAAATTCAGTGTATGTAAACCATATGAGAATTTCAGTGAAAAAATTTTGCCATAATTTAATTTCAGAAGCTATATATTTTATATCATTCTATGTATGTTTTTCTCAGCCCAAAAATTTCAAATGCCATTTTAGGTGGAAGAGGTTGTAATTTGTAGTTTTGTTGTGATCCACACACTGTGATCTTAAACAACATTTTTTATCAGGTAGAGAATTCATATCCATTGTACAGAAAGTAAACAGCACATTATAAAGCAAATAGTTATAATCATAGAAATAGTAGTATAAATAATTTAGACACTAAATACCAAATAAATATTCTGCAACACTGTCTGGAAGCTGTCAACGATGTGAAAAAACTACAAATTATCTGAATTTTTTTCTGCATGTTCCATAGATTCTGAATCATCTCTCTATAGATGGTGACTTTCCTCACTGAGAAGAATTTAAAGTGCCATGTCTAGCTGTCACACTCTCCATTTGTTCCCAGTTTAGACTATCATTAGATCTGTTTTAAACTTTTCTTTTGTAATAAGAAACTGAACTAAGAATTACCTCAAGAGATAATGCTGACCACTTAGCAGTCAGGACAGAGGAAAACTCTTATCATGATTGCCAAAATCAAAGTAGCAAGAGCGAAAGATCCAGTTATAGTTCTCTATGTCTTAAGCAACTAATTTATTAAAAGCTTATTTATAATTCCAGCTTGGGCTTTGAATATTATTTTCACTCTGTAAAATATTTTAGTCTGCTTTGTTACATAGGTGTTTTAGAAAAAAATGTTTATCAATGCAATTTTTTTGGGGTACTTCTAGACCTGACCTGCAGCCAACTGTACCAACCCCTTTCTGTTCACAACTCCTTTTTGCTTCTGGATGGATTCAGGAAAGGTCAAGATAACAAATCAATAGAAAAAACTCCATGAATGTTTATGATCTTTCCATGAAGTCTTTGTTTTCTAATAAACATACCTAGTGAATGTGTCTTCTGGGTAAAAAATAAGATATATTTGCAGTAAGAAAACACCGATCACGTCCTCTGGTGCCTGGGACATCGTCAGCATCCACCTGCTAAGTGGTGAGACAAAGTAACAGGATCTGGACAGATAAAAAGAAGAAGTGTATGAAACAGTGCTTTATCTGTTTACATTGAATATACCTTCTAATTCAAACATGGAATTAATCTAGATATAATATAGAAAGTGTTTGAGTCCCAAAGCAAAAGATGTTATAGCAAGTAAGTTTAGACTGCTGTCTAAAGGTAAAAAAAAATTCAGGAACAACAAAAAAAATCTGAAAGAAAAAAATGGCAGTGGTATTCTTATGACAAAAAAAAAGAAAAAAAGGTAAAAAGAAAGTAATAAATCTTAAGAGAAAACTAGTTCTCACAAAACAGCGAAAGAAACGATTGAATATGGGAAGTTTCAAGAAAGGTGATAAAACATGGAAAATCAGGAAAGCTGGTTATTAAAGAGTGATAATTGATGCCTCAGAGCTGGAAGGTAATATCTGACAGTGTTAATCTTTGCTGCTTCAAATAAAAGATATGGAAAAAAAAAAAAAAAAGTAGCTTAAAATTCAGACTTACCCAGAAACAAACAAACAAACAAACAAACAAAAAACCCCAAAAGAAGGTGGATAGACATAGTGATCAAGGAAGAATGAGTAGCAGCAAGGCAAATAGCAATAGGCTTCAAACACATTAATGTAAAATATGTAAAAGGACTTACCAGGAAAAGTAAATGAAAAGCACACAGCTGCAAAGAAGCCAAAGACTCTCTGAAAGATAAAAAGTATCCTGACCTAAATTAAAGAGAGAAGGTTTATGATAAAACAGGATACTGCACAAGGGAGAAAAATTAAAAAATAAGGGTCAAAAAAAAGATCCTAAAACTATGGATTTAAAAAAGTCACTTCTGCAAAAAATCTGCTTTTCATCTTCCTTACTAGGTTCTTGACACTTTCAACAATGCATGTACACAAGAGCTGCTGAGTATATGTGTCACTACCAGTCCATAGTGGAGGGTAGTTAGTCTGGTCTGGATATTATTTCACCCTGGTTCAAAATTCCATCTGAATGTCTCCAGATTATCATGAGGTATATACATTGGACCCACCTTCTTTTAAATTGAGGAAAGGCTGAGGGAGCTGGGTCTCTAGTTTGGAGAAAAGGAGACTGAGGGGTGACCTCATCAATGTTTTCAAATATGTAAGAGGTGAGTGTCAGGGAGATGGAGTTAGGCTTTTCTCAGTGGTGACCAGTGATAGGACAAGGGGTAATGGGTGTAAATTGGAGCATAGGAGGTTCAAGTTGAATATTCGAAAAAATTTTTTTACTGTAAGGGTGACAGAGCCCTGGAACAGGCTGCCCAGGGGGGTCGTGGAGTCTCCTTCACTGGAGACATTCAAAACCCGCTTGGACACGTTCCTATGTGATGTACTCTAGGTGGCCCTGCTCTGGCAGGGGGGGTTGGACTAGATGATCTTTCGAGGTCCCTTCCAACCCCAAGGATTCTATGATTCTATGATTATCTATTGAATGTTATCAGTGGCTCTAATCTGAGAAAAAAACAAACATCTCCTCCATCAGTATTATCAGCGACCTGCACTATGCTTTGCTGTTGCTATTTGCAGCAATATCAACAATATTTAAGGTGGCAATACAGTGAAGTAGTGAATACAAACCAGTAATTAATATAATTTTTTTCCTACTAGTGTTCTTAGCCTTTTTGAGTTTCAGCATGGTTCCTCTTCATGTAAGTAGTTTCACAATTAATGACAATGCTCTCACTCTTCAGTTTTCAAAGAAGAGTCCTCATCACTTTCTATGGGATGAGATATAATGAATATTTAAAAAGAGAACCAGTTAAAAATCTTTTAAAGGTTCTTTATAAAAAAAACAAAAACAAAAACAAACAAAAAAAAACCAAACTAGATTTTAATAGGACAATGTGGAGCCATTTTACTTTGGATAAACATTTAATACTTTATATTTTTATATAAATTCTAAGTATACTCTTTATTATATTAGCAACATTCTGTGTTAAAAATACCAAACCAGACAAAGCAGCATATTATTATAAAACTTGGTCTTATTCTATGGACTGGTATTCCTTATTTTCATTGCAATCAATACTTTTCAAGTTTTTGTGTTTCTACCAAATGGAAAAGCTGTATCTGTGACCATACAGAGCTGAGAACCTTTGTATTAAACAATACCTGCTAGCAGATATACTAGATGGAAAATTGTCTTTTGTAAGAGCATTGTGCCTGAGTAATATGCCTGTTGCTTTTTCTTGCCGGTTCTGCAGGGTATACACTTTACACTCAGAAACATCAAGCTACTGCTGTTTTGCATTTTCCATCCTATTGAAAAAAATTAAGAACTTGTATATTTGTTCAAGATTATGAAACTGTCCTGAGCACACAAGGCAAATGTTTGTGTTGTAAACTGAAACTTAGAGTAATAATGCAATAATTCTGCAAACCAGTATTTCCAATTTCAAATCAATTAATCTGCAAATTTTGTAAGACAAAAGCCATACTCTGAAATATAGCCCAAGTATAAAAATACAGCTAAAGAAATCAAGCCAATTCTTAGCTTTCCTGAGAATTTGCAGTCTCTCTCTGTGTTTCCTAGAGAACCAGTGAGTGGAAATATATTGTTAATAAATTTTTTACCACTGAGTTTCAAACAGAAATGTTTCCCCAAACTTCCACATGCAATTAAGTTACTACTGATAGCAGTATTGTGAGGAAAACAAATAGAGGTTTTATACCTTATTCTTGTTTTTGAAATGTTTGTGTAAGACAACTGCTTTTGTGGGAACAGAGTGAAGGCTTCTGTCATGACCTGAATGATCCCTGTCTTGTTTTCTTCTCCCATCCTCATTTTTTTTCTAGCCTGCTCCCTTCTGTAGTCACTCACAGTGGGCCCACACACCATTTGTTCTGCATAAGGAATGGCTTGGTAGCCAAATGCTGTTGTATGAGCAATGATGTTGTTTTATCCCTAAGAGAGGGACAGCACACTGCTTCAGAGAGCTTTCATCATTCTTCTGGGAGGCCAGAAATGACAACAAAGAACTAATTTTTTACTCTCCTTTTGCTGCCCCCAAACAGTCTTCCAAAAGGGCCAGCACATCATACATTTTCTACAAAAAAATCAAACCAAAACAAAACAAAAAACCTTATTGTAAATCTTGATTTTTCTGTGGGATTTAGGCAACTTATACTACTTATGGAAAAATTAAGTATCTAAAATACTTTGGGTACCTCTCACATGACCAAAGTTTATTAGCACAAAGATTACTCTTATAAAATACAGAAGATTACATATGCCAACAAAGGACTTTTACAGCATCCTAAAACTTTTACTGCATCTTAACTTTGTATGGTACTTTAAGTCACTGCTCAACATAGAGTGCCATCCTCTTCTGATGCATTGCCTTCGTGTGTTCCAACCCTTATGAAGACAATGCTGAGGATGCGATTATTGTAATTCATCAGTGTACTGTGATGGATCTGTCTGCAGTCACTTTAAAATAGTAGCTCTGAGAACTACAAGCTGTCTCATCAATCTCAGTAGCTATGACTGAATTTAGAATATGGCTATTTTAACTACCAGCATCATTAATGTTCCACTGCTGACTAATACAAATCCTTTCTTCAGTCACTTCCCCAAGTAAAAAAAAAAAGCTGTCAAATCCTTTGAGTATCATTAATACAAAGGAAGTGTGTGTGTGTCTGTGTGTGTGTGTGTGTGTGTGTGTGTGTGTTCAAAAATTGCTGTTTGCAAATGCTCACTGGAAATAGGTTGTATGTTCAGAAAGAAACCATTCAAATTCTAGATCAGGGTAATTTAATAATTCAACAAGTCACTGACCTATTTTCAGACTTTCAAAGAAGAAAAAGGGCAAATATAATTAGTGATAATATAATTAGTGATAATATAATAATTCATATTATTTTTCCTGTCACCAAGAAACCTAAACAATATTGGAGTCTGTTTTTACTATTTTTTAAGACCTACAAAAAGCTAGAGCAATAAATCTCCAAAGAGCTTTGCTCTAGTAGAAACATGAATAGCAAGAGAAAGTGAAATTTTCTATTCTGTCAGAGTTTGGTGGTGAAAAAGGAAGGTTTCTGATAAATATGATTTTAGTGAATGGGAGATGAAAATGTTTTGGGGGAGATGTTAAATACATTTTGCTCCTGTGGGAAAAAGTACATTTGATCGGTTTGGTTCTGCTATGTTAACAAGGCTGGTACATTATCTGAGGCTTTTTAGAAGGAATTGATAAATGTTCGTAGAAGTGTTAACCCCCTGTCCTGCCATGGAAAAAACCCTAACACTCAGATCTCTTGTCTCTTGGCAGCATGCCACTATTGGTCCCTTGACTTGCAGCACACGAACTAGCCAGTGATCACCAAACTTCGGAAGTGAGATTAACTTGTAGTAACCATTCATTGTAACAACGTAGCAGGAACTTTGGTTACAGATACTGGTTGTGTTTTCCTTATTCTTTTATTGAAAAGACTTATGGATTTCTTTCATATGACTTTCATTTATTGCTCATAAATGACCTACTTTTTATTGCTCATAAATGAAAGTTAAATCAGGTATATAACTGTTTACACCAGTAATAAAGTCATTATGGTGAGATAAGAGTCAAATCTGAAGTGAAAAAGATCACAGAAAATAGCAGCTCAAACATCACCTCATAGTTGCACCAATCTATTGGATCTCTCTTAATCTACAGCAGTTTCTGTTGCCATAATCAAAATATTCACAGCCTGTGTTAAAAGGCTGAGTGGAACAATGATAATTTAAAGAGGAAAAATATTTAACTTTTACCACTCTATAGAATAATCTATTGCCACTGCATAATCAATTATGTCATTTCATGTGAAATAAGAATGAAAGTTCTTAAATACTATTTTTTATTGTGATTTGACAGATCTATGAAGTATTACATTTTAGTACAGACTGCTGTTTTGCCTAATTCCTCTGTGCTGTTTACAAAGACAGAAGCTTTTCACAAATCCAACCAGTTTCTCAGAGCACATTCTCATGAACACACACTTTTTTCCTTTCTCTTGCATTGTTACTGTTGTCTGTATATTTTTTTATATTGTTTTCTATTTTATTATACTCTTTTGTAATTTACATTTCCCTTTATGATGTCCCAGGACAATTTTTTGGTTTTGTGTAGCCCATACATACTTATAATGGCATAGCACAAGATACTTTAAATAACCCTTCTCTGGATTTGATGCTGAATGCAGATATCAACTGCAGAATTATGACCATTTCTTTTTTTACAAAGTACCATATTTTTTGTAAGCAGGGATAGAGCGTATAGACCTTCTGCCTTGTACGTATTATTTTTTAGATGTTGTCATACCACACAGTATACAGAGAGGTGGAGTGTTTTCTTAAGTTATTAAGCACCAGAAATATCTTTTGTTGGACATTATCAGAAGCTGTGGAATTGTCAAATTTATGGTACATCTTTCTAAAGAAATGGAAGTTTACAGTGATTTCCTTCCTTTGGTATGTATAGTTTGTATACAACTTTCTATCATTACAGTAGCATAAAATTTTTATCTAAAGAAAAGCTATTATCAACATAGTACCTGAGATCTGGCTGAAGATTTCACTGATTTGTAGAAACATTAAATATCTAAAAATTTTCTCTTAAAACAAAGAAACTGCTGTAAGACACGTATGTATGAATAAAACAACTCATTAAATAAATAGCTTCAAACATGCAGATATCAGTTAAGTGTGGAATGAGTTATTATTGCTGTTTTTATCATAATCATGATCATCATTATTATTAAAAGAAAAAGGGAGAAAGAAGGAACTACCTCTGATCCTTTGATTTTGTATTTTAATTGTCTGAAGTGCTATTTTAATAATCCTTCTATTAGTGTTTGCAGAAGTATTTATGGAAACCAATTCATTAGATGACTGCACTTTAGATGACACCCACTTTGAGGGTGGGACCACTAAAGAGATGCAAGGTAACTTACTAGAAATGGGATATCCAACACTGGTACTGGATTCCCTTAGGCAATTTTGAAAACTACATCTTAACTTACAACCATGTACTGATTACTTTATTTGCTCTACTGGATTTCTCATTCAAAGCATTCTTATCATATGTCTTGCTTCTTAGTTTTCTTTCTATAATGTTTTCATTAGCAATTATTTATCACTTCCTGTGATTCACATTGTATTATTTCCATTCTCTAATAGTAAGTGATTCTGTGATGAAGCTTGATTATGAAGAAGGAATAGTTCCATGAAATGCCTACTCGAAATATACTTTCCTGTCCTGAAAAATAATTAAACAAACACACAAAAATCCCCACACCCAAGCTAACTGACAAAAAAAAAAAACAAACCCAAACCCTAAAACCCAAAAACCAATAAACAACTAAAGCCTAAAAAAAAATTTTTAGACAAAACAAATCAATTTCAACTAGATTTTACTGCTGCAATAACAATTATAATTAGAATGCTGCAGTCCACCATTATAATTTAATTACATTTCTTTCATCTTCTAAATTACTTGTATTTGGTGTATAATGATCCCTATGCCATGATAAGCAACTCAGAAAATAATATAGAACTTATAGTGATAAATGCATATACGGGACCATTAAATATCTTCCTAATTTTTCTTAAAAAAGAGATTGCATAAGATTTCCCTTAGCTGCATCAGCTCATTAAAAAAAAATCAATTAAACTCTAATATCTATTCCAATTCAATTCCAGTTCTCTCAATAACGGTATGAAAAGTTGTTTGTAATACTTCAGATTTAGTTAACCTCTAGAAAAGCTATACTGACTTATCTTTAAGTAACAGTTTTTGCATCATCATGGAGTGTTTTATTCTACACTGGGCCAGTGCTCATGAACACACTGTATGAATGCAGAAATGGTAAAAAATAATTATTTTATTTAGATGTCATTTTCTGTGTGTCTCTATATAGATACTTCAAAGGTTAATATTTTTTTTGCTGATTCATGGAGACTGAGTTGACAGAGACCTTACACATCCAAAAGTGTATACTGGACATGGTAGGTGTAAGAGAAGCATTTTGGGAACTGTAGGATATCAGGGCATATTTTGGTGGCTTATCCTGATAGTGAATTGTACTTGACAAGACATCATAAAGATACACCATCAGAGAGAACTAACATTAACATTTACTTTTCTTTAAGTAATCACATTAGTTTACAAGAACAAACAAACAAAAAAACAAACAAACAAACAAAAAAAACCCCCAACCAACCCAAAAACCAACCCAGAAAGAACTCAGAAAGAAAAACAAACCATTAAAAACAAAAAAAATCAAATCTATAATGGACACTGTAGCAATGGAATCCAGGAAGCTATTTAGCTTTTGGAAAAATAGTGAGCATAAAGACTTTTTTGTGAGAAAAAGAAGTTGGGTTTTTTTGGTAGAAAAACATGTAGAAAACAAGTATTTTTTCTTTGAAAGTAGCACTAAATCGTCACCTTCATTGTGAGAAAATAATTCTAAGGAACAGAGAGCTCAAAAGACAAACCAAATGATACTTTTCAAACAGAGCTATGAAAAAGTGAGGAAGTTGAAGTGCAGACTACATCAACTGTGAGATGGTGGGTGCATAAAGAATGCAGAAAAACAAAAAAATCCCACAGCTGTAATCCCTGGAAGAAATACTGGTGTCTTTTTGTCATCATTTACTTGTTTGCTTTGCAATTTTGTGGTTTTTAGTATTATCAAAATCATTATCCACAAAGCAAATGATGTATCCCCTTTCCAATATTTTCTGTCTTCTCCCATTGGAAAGACTTTTTTCACAAAATAAGGACATATTAAGCTTTCTGCATTCTCTTTCTGTAACTCAAATGAACATTCATTCCATTGAAGTCAGTTCCTAAATTATTACTTCAAGACAACTACTAGATCTCACACACTCATACATATACACATTAAAGCTGCCCAAATAGAGTTTGTTTTCAAAGGATTATAACATATTACAATGCAATCTGGAAAAGAAATTTTCAAGTCATTCTGAAGGCTAGGCTACTAGGGCTGCTAAAGCTTCTGAAGAAATAATTTCAGAATAATTTTTCAGGACCGGTATTATATAAATGTCTCTTGTGTTTCTGGTCATGTCACTGTTCAAGATGACCATTCTGACTCTCCTGGCTTGATCAGTCTTTCTAGGAACTAGTCATGAGGTTTTTACTTGTATTGATTCAGAGACTTCTATTACAATGATGAACTAACAGAGTTGTGATGACAGTAACCTCTATAATCTTGCAGCTGAATGCACGTGAGCTATAGGAAATTGAATGCAGGAGAATGGTGAAAAAATGAACTCCATATCATAATGACCTTAAAGAAAGCAAACTCAATATTTAAGTTCGTAAGATGGAAACAATTTCACAATCTGCATAATTAAACAAACAAACAAACAAACAAACAAAAACATGATTATCATTTTCTTTACCTATAGTCCTCTTATATTCTGTACATGTGTACAAAAAGGTGTACATGTAACAAAAGGTGAAAAGGTGTCGGTTAAAGGCAAAAAAAATGTCATGAGTGAAAAAGGCAAAAATTCTTTCCTTTTCTGAAATATTTGAGGGGAACAGCTAAGGGGTTTATTTTGAGCCTATGTTATTTCTCAGTAATGGCCTGATCTGCTACATGCTGTAGAGATCAAAGATCAGCTTTCTCTCAGGTGAACTATAAGGTCCACAAGATAATGTAGACAAAAATTTACACCACCAAGCAGCAGGAACCACAAAGCCACAGAGACTTTTAACACATTAGTAAACACATGACCAACAATAAATTCATACCTTCTTGAGTTTTTTGAAACATGATTTTGGTCTGAAAGCAAGATAAAATTCCTGTCTAACAGTTCTGATGTTCAAGAGCATTGCTGAAACAAATTTATAGGAATAATTAAATCAATGTGCATAGTGATTCTTTTTGTTATTCACTGACAGCTAATAACTAAAGATATGATATGAACCCTGCATTTTAAAAAAGCAAATGTGAAAGATGGCTTCTATTTCCAAGTGTCAAAAGAAATCCAGTTGCACCAATCTTATATCAGAGCAAATATGAGGAAAGTAAAATTAACATTATCAACAAGAGATTACAATAAAAAATTTTTTTTGACATTAGAAAGTAGGTGAATTTTCATTAGAAACAGAAAGACTCAATATAGGAAAATCAAAATGAGTTCATTCTTTCTGTGTTAGCATGAGCATCATACTGATTATTTTATTTATTAGTGTAATTGGATTTCATAAAAAAATCTTGCATCCTTGAAATGTAGTCTGTAACCAGATTTAAATATATATTGAAATAATTACATGCTTCATATACCATAAATAATTATGCATCCTGACCTTAACGATGCTACAAATTAAGGATTCTGCTTTGTGTTACTGATAGTAACCATTTTAATGCATCTATGCCATGGCAAATTAACATTTGCTTCGTGCTGGGACCATGATTAGATATAGTTCTCTTAGTCACTCTTGATGGATTTGTTCTACCTTGTAGAGATAATTAAAACATTAATTAGAGCAAGAACCAAACCTTGGAAACCCAGACATTAGGTTATGTCTGTCTGCTAGCCCATAATACAATCTCTATATTTGCCCTTTGACTCAATGCTCTCTCCTTTTGTAGCCAAACAGGTAGAGCATTCCACCCTCAAACAATCTAATCCTATGATTTTGAGTATTCATCAAGTGAGATACATTGGATGGAGGGGTGAGTTTGAATACAGGATTTCTATATCTGAGGTAAGTCTTCCACTGTTAGGAGAATCTTCTCAGACATACTTCACATTTTCTTGTATGTTGACCAGAATTCCCCTACAATAACAAGTATCTTTTGTTGATGAAAGCTATGTCAAAGTTATCAGAGTCAGTGAGGCTAATGCTGGTCTTGGCACATAAAGACTTCTCAGATTTTTTTTCTTTTCTCTGCTACTTCATTTGCTGTTGAACAATTTAAGAAGCAAAATGTCACATAAACAATATGAGATAACCATTTTAATTTGTGAAAACATCTTTCTGCATTAGTATCACAAACTGATATTCACCCAGACGGCATACTCAGTAATCAAAGAGTGAAGAGTTCTTGGTACCTTGTAAAGTCCTTTTAGATATCTTGGAGAATCTACTGCTTATGAAAAATATCAACAAGAAAAAAAACTAAACAAAACATTATCTTAGAAATCTGCACCCAACCTGCATAAATTAATGTTCAGGAAGTAGTTCATATTTCTGGTCACCAGTTTGTCTGTTTCCATACTAAAGCTCCATAATATCTGCATCACTGCAAACTATTTGGCAACCTGCAAAACACTCCTGAGCTTTGCCATGGGCTGTAAATTTCCAGTGTAGACCTTTTGTGCCTCAAATGCTGGAATAGTTTTGAAGCAAAACATATACCCTCTTTAAATCAATATAAAATTGCTAATGAAAGAATGCACATAATACAGTAAACACTTAATAACTATGAATTTCAAAGGTTTTTTTGTGAGGAAGCGCAACTTGGTGGGGACATGGAGTATGCACTAGTTAAAAGCACACAGAAATATACGGACTTATGTAGAAGACAAGACAGGACCTAACAAAACCTACAGTTTTGCAACAGATTTTTGTTGTTTATTACATGATATATATCATCTTTAAAGATACAAGCATGTATTGCATGTTTTCTTTTATATGACAGTCATTTGTTCAGAACAATTATACTAGTCTATACTAGTCTAAATACTAAATAGTAACAGAGGAAGATATCTAATTAATTTTTTACAGGAAAACCCCACCTTTTTACAGACTCAGGAGCTCAAAATTGCATTGTTTATAAATATTAAATTGCACTATAAAAAGCATAAAAGAGAAAAACCTCTCAGTTGAGCATAGCCTTTTGCTTCTAGAGTTCTACTGAAAAATCCAGTTCGTTGTTACTGTCTAAATTTCTAAAATGTTTTGCCTTCCGAAGGAGATAAATAAAACTATATAGACAACATAATACAAGTTTATAATGGCCTTTCAAGATGGAAGGATCAAACTGAAGAAGATATGCTTAACCACTTCCAAATAGATTCCACTGAAAGTACACCACATAATGTATTGAAAGGGAACACTTGATACATCCTCAGAATAACCTAGAATTTCTCAAATGACACAGTTTTGAATATCAAGCTTTCTTTTACACAAAGCAAGACAAATCTATAAAACCTTGGTACTAAGGAATTAGTGCTTAGATGGAACCAAGAAATTTGTGTTCCCAGGTGCTAATTCACATTGACAGCTACCCCTGGTTTAGCAGTTATAACCACCTAAAACCTTTAATGGGATGAGGAAATGCAAAAGTCTAGAACATTCATATGGAAAAAGGTCAGCAGTAAAAGCACAGATCTGAGTGTGATAATACTCAAGAAATTAATTAAAAAATCTCCTTTATTCTGCTTTCTGGGGGTTTCACACATTTTATTTCTTTATCTTGTATTTGAAGAACTGAGATGCTTAAGGGAGAGAATTTGTACCTTATCTCTTCCCTCTATTACTTTCAGCAGTTTAAGAATATGTCAAAAAAGAGTTCTATTTCCTCCCTCTTTTTCTCATTAAAATCTGACTTGTTTGTTGAAGTTACATTTGTAGACAGTCAGCATTCATGTATTTGAGGGAGTTTTTTGTTGTTGTTTAATTTGTTTTTTTATAATTTTTTTGGTGTGAATTAAGAAATTCACATTTTTTATCTCATCCCTTGGAGTCTTCTAAGGACAAACATGCTATAACATTTTCATAAATCAAATTTAAGTGTACTACAGAGGTAAGAGTGATAGCAAAAACGTCATGCTTTGGCAGTGGGTTAGTGGAGAATAATCCATTTTCATAATAAAGTGGTAAAATCTGTATGATAAAAGAAACAAAAACTGTAACATTTTTACAACTGAAGACGCAGGGAGATTTAGATGAAAGTTGTACCACCAGTTCTTTCTGATTATTCTGGAAAAGCACTCCATTCCTGAAGAAACAGGAACTGGATACTAAATTCAAATGAGACTGGGGGAATTCTGTTATAATAAAAGTAACAGATCATATGTAAATTAGTTATTTTTTGTTGTTTTGTTGTTGTTGGGTTTTTTTGTCATGGAAAAGTACATAGAGAAAAAAAATATTATTCAAAACATGTAGTATTAAAAGTCTACCAATAATTATGACTACCAATAATGATCAACCACCATCAACTCCAGTGGAAGGCATTTCGTGGTTAATATAGATGGGATGCTTAAAATGTTAAGTTGCCATGACAAAAGAGAATGAAAATAAAATTAGAACTTCAATATATTCTCAAAGATTACATTCTTTATAATGCACTGGGGTGTTCATCACTATACAATTTTAGAGGTATTTTGGCTACCAAAATGACAGCAGTTATAATGTTTACCCTATGATACTTTGGGAAGTATCAATACTCTTGAGAGGACATAATTGAAGAGCACACTTATATTTCTCATATTATATTTCTTGTATTTCAAATCCATACTAAATTAAAGCATGCACACACAAAGACAAAAAAAATAAATTTCAAATAGCTCTTAGACATCTAATTGCTGACAATTGGTGGTTTATAGATGGTAGTGAAAACTGTAAGTAAAAGAATGAAAATGTACCAAATGCACCATTGCACCTAACCTTGTAGTAAGAATTCTTCCTCTAACAATTCTCCTCACAGATACTTTTTCTCTAAACCTTCCCTTTCACTTCATTAAACTACCTAAGAAGTGACTCAGAAAGATAAAGCTTCTTTCCTTGCCTAATATTTGCATTCTTCTTCTATATATAGAGTTCATTATTTTTTAATCTTCTAGCTAAAGTATGCATCTGGAAATCTCTCCAATCCTCCACCCAGTCTTTGTTCATCTCCTTTCTCCTGACTCCACCCAATAGTTTTCTCACAATAAAGAACCCAGATAAGAACTATAAAATCCAGAAATCAAGTTATATACTATTTAACCTATTTCCAGCCCAGATACGAATTACAAAATCCAGAAATTAAATTATATACTATTTAACCTATTTCCAATTTTCTATTGTGTTTCCCATTCTGTGTGCAACCAACATATTCATATTTGGGGAAGCTTCACCTCACTGCAAACTGGTGATTAAGCTGCTATTCACCTTTATTTTGTGTCACTTGATGCTTAATTTATGCTGCATAAATGTATGTTTCAGATCACTTTCACCAGTTTCCTTCTTTGTGTTAAGATGTATTATCTAATGCTTGAACCCCACCAGTTTTTCTGTTTTTACAAGAAGATTCATGATAAATCTATGGAATTCAGTAGAAGTGGTTCTTTTGACATTAATCTACCTTTCCATATGTTACTTTTCTTTCTCCTTTGATGTTTTACAATTGAAAGGTGAGCGTATTCCCACTAGCACTGAATATTGCAATATTAAAGTTTGTGGGTTTTGCAAGATAGGGAACCACAGGAAAAAAAGGAGCCTAGGAGGATTCAAAGACTTCTGCATGTAGAGTGTAGGTGTGAGCCACAGGCCATTTCTAGACTTCATTCCCTTTTATCTCCACTGTTTCCTAAACTTTAACTCTTCTGAGAGATACAAACTAAAGAAATTCCACAGTATCCTTATGGTTCAGACATTTTTTTCTCTTTTTTACATAGTGTTATGCCCCATAATAAAATATTTTTTTATCAACTTTACAATCACATGAGCTGCCTTATGCATAATTAAAAGAAGGATGTGACATTAACATGTTTATATCTAAAAATGTATTCCTTCTAAAAGAAATTCAGCAGAGCAAAGAAAATACTTTTTTCTTGCCAGCAAAAAACATCACTTTAGCAATAAAAATTATGCAGGTCTTTCCCAGTACTTTTTTTCATTTGCATGTCTTCTGCAATGAATTTTCCTTTGTCAGATGATTCATACTGTCACTTTCTAAGTCAACAAATAGGAAGATTTGGGCCTACTTCAGATCTGGTGACAGTAGATGTTACTCTCTCCTTAGCCGAAAGGCTCTACACAGAGGACAGCACAGATAGTTATTTACAGTCTTTACTTGCCACATGAACAAAATGAAATACACATACACAATGATTATATCAAAATAATAATCACCATCTTCCCTCTAGATAGCAACTACAGTGATTGTAAATGGGCCATGAGTTTCTTAATGTGCTTTAGCTTAACAGACAGAGCAAAAGAAAATTCTCTATTTTAGCTAGTTGTCTCTCCTGTGACAAGTTACATTGCTAGCAGTTCTCCAGAATTCTTCTAAATTTTTCAGGGTAATGTCATTTTGAGAGCTTTTGTCCTCAGTAGACAAGACATGATATTTTGACATAGAATTAGGAACTGATGTGATAAAACTCAAAAAAAGTCAGACAATTCATGATGTTGAGGATACTTTTTTATTATGTTGAGTTCACGTGATATTTTTATATCCAGAAATATTGCCTGTTATTTATACAGAATGATGCTACTGCAGAATTCATGGGCTTTGCAAAATTCACTGTAGAATCATAGAATCAATGGTTTAGCTTGGAAGGAACCTTAAAGCAAATTCCAAAAACCCTGCATGGGCATTATACTATATAGTAACTGACATGGGGTAAATAGTAAATTCTCCTGTATCAATGAATTCTGAATAACCCAGGCTGAGTTGAGACATTTAACCAGTAGCTATACAATGTGTAGGAACTACAGTATTTAAGGATGGAGCTTCAGAACTAGCACGTGATTCAATCCTAGAAACAAGCATTTCTTACTCCTTTTAAAATTATATCCAATAATATCCTATGAAGTCATACTACTATGGGAATTCAGGGAAGCTCCTTTGAATCTCTTTCAAGAAAATGGAAGAACTGAGGGTTACATAGAATGAAGTCTTGCTGCAAATTCTGTTATTCTAAACATAATCACAGATACATCTTGGGAATTTGAAAGCAAGGACTGCAAACAAAGAGAAAATAAGTTTAATTGACTTGCAAACTCTTTGTTGGAAACAAAAAAATTGACCAGGCTGCTCGACTTTACTGATAAATTTCTGTAGCATCAGGAGCAAGATAAGTCATGATGACACCATTCAGTTTAAGATTACCAGTCTTCATAAAAGTACCAGATTTAGAGAGGTGTGCAAACTTCCTTGCAGAGAATCTGACTCAGAAATGTGTAGGCAACTCAGGCTGCAATGTATTATTCACCAAGTTATGTGAAGTTAGCCATTGGTTTTTCCAGAATTTTCCACAAGTCCAAACAGGCTGCTCAGGTTTACCATGGATACAACATAGAAATATAGATACAGGCAGGCTCAGTTCAGGCTAAATTAAAGTGTTTTGTTGGAGAACTTTGTACTATAATCATAAAACAAATCACAGCAGTAAAAGGTATGACTTTCACACCCACACTCATGTTATTCTTCAAAAATGAAGCTGGATTGCTGCATAATTCAGAGAACAAATATCTTGCATTTCTTTCCTGCATTTAGTTTCATCTCTGATTCTTTTATGTGAATTACATTTGGTTTTTCACAGTGCTCTACAATACTGTGATGCATCTGGCTTACTGTTAAATGAACATCTCTTTTTTCTAAAATTCAATCAACTGTGCACTAACCTAACACCTGAATCAGAGAAGTACAGCACATAGTGGGGGTCAGCCACCACTTTTCTTCTTTACCACATTCCCTATCACAGCTTTATTATATTGTTAAAAACCACATTCACTATTACAGCTCTATTATATTGTTAAAAAAGAAAAAAGTATTTTAAAATCAATATTTTTGTCATTTTAGTGCAAGATGGAGGAAAAATATACAATGACTCAGTTATTATATTTTGTACCAATGAGAAAACAAAGATTAATTAAAAAATTAGATATATGAATTTAAAAGAAGTCATTATATTTTTTAAAAAATATTAAAAATTAGCAAAATTAGATTAAATCCACTAGCCAGAAGAATCAGAGATGATAATTATGAAATCTCTCTAGAAACATTTACTGACAGAAATGCCAAATCTTCTTCTGTGTTAGGTCAATGGAATCTGCCTCTCAGGAGTAGGAGATGCTAAGGAGAGTGCACTGGTGTGTCAGTTCCACTCCTACTCACAAGAATAGGAAAGGTAAAGTGACATATTCCTGCCTATTCCCCTTTTTGTTAATTCAGTAAGGGAAGTATTTGCCTAATTCTTTTGTAAACATGCTGATTCTCTGCCTCAACAGCATCGTCTGGAAACAGTGTCAGAAAGTCCTTGTTCACTGATTAAAACCTATTTAATTTTTTCTGTTTTATACAAATATGTTACTAGCTTTCCTCAGTCCTAGCACTGTGAGGTTTGGTGGATAAACAGTTCTATGTCCTCCTTAATCTTCCTGTCCGTGTAATTTTTTGTCATATCTCAACACTTCTGGCATTTTTCCCTCCCAACAAAGAGTACCAGCCATTTCAGTTGTTCCTTTTTGAAAACAAAACTTTCATATTAGCTGTTTTGAGATTGGTCAACCATCTCTTAATCCACTTCACATCTGATTTAAAATAAGCCTTTGTGAAAAAGGGAAATAAATGGCGTATATTTATTTGTAATCCACATTCTTATTTACATATGTAATAACAATAGATATTAATAGAGTTACTCTCCTTTGACAAGAACTGCTCTCCAAAAACACTTGGAGCCAGAGTACAACCAGAATACTTACCCAACCACAGGCATCCCAGTTATCCTGGGTGTTAGCCTGAGTGTGCTGAGGTCAGGAGCCCCAGAACACAGGCAAACCTGTGTATGTGTTAACAGAGGACACATCAGGGAGAGCACCTGCCTAAAAGCACAGACACAATTTGATTTTCAAACATCAGCACCAGACACATTCAAATATCTCTAGCTGTGTCAATAATAGTTGATGGTTATATGGGTCAGGATGGGCATGACAGGAATCAAGCTTCAAAAGTTGTTTTCTAACACTACTCCAAAAGTTACTGGTAGCCTCAATGATCCCTGAGATTGCCTACAGAGGGAACTGAATCATTCAGTCAAGAGTAGTGAGGAATACAAAGAAATTTTTGTTCATTTCCTACATGCCTGCATTTTGAATTACCAGAAATATTAAGTGCATTTTTCTTTGAATTTTGAGTGTCACAATCTGTATTTCTTTTCTTGTTGCATACCACAACACAAGCGTTAGTTGTAGGAAGTGCAATTATTTCCTAGGCAATTTATCTCTTTAATCGTTGTCTGAGGCTATAATTCAAAATGGAGTAAAGATATTGCTTTATTACAAAACTATACAACATAGACTCACAACACAAAAAATGGAAGGGTGGACTTGGCAAATAGTAAAAGCAAGGGTCATTTTCACTTTATTGTGCTTTTAACATTGAAGATATTTGAGTCTGAATACTGAATACCTATAAAAGTAGGTAGGAAAAAATGATTTTAAAATAATTAATACACTCTCTATCATTCATTCATTTTAGTTTTTTATTAAATCTTGGTTATTAAAAATACATTTGAAATACCATAGAAGAGCCTGCTTGATAGCATACACTCAAAAATAAAGGCCAGAAATACCGCAATAACACAACTTATTCAATATCTGTAGATTTGATATTCAGTATACTTGATATTAAGAAATAGAGTTCTCATGACTCAAACAAGAACAAATTTATAGCCACATACATTGCACATCAAAAAATATGCTTTGACTCAGCTTTTTTTATTATTTTCTCCACTAATAAATATTTTGAAAAGTATATTTAATTATTGATGAAAATGTTTTTCCATGTATTATCCTTGTGCCACACCATTATCTTGCAATTGCACTTCTGTAGTGGAGGACCCCAATAATGACCCCAATTATTTGTGTTTCTCTCTCATTCAGAGTTCTGTCTCCTTCCAAATTCTAATCTCTGGTGTTTCTACAAATAAATATACTACACAACTGCTATCCAAAAGATGACAGGAGCATGGTTTCATGGATCTTCCATATATTCAAAGCTAAAAGAATCAAAGACCTTAACCAGAACAGAAGTTTATGCAGGCAAGTTCTTTTGGGAGAATATGAGAAAAGAACAGAAAGCTCATTGTTTTGGATCTATTCTGGGAAGATTTTTAATACAAACATGTACCAGGTGCCTATAAAAGACTGCAAAGCACAACATTACAGCTAAATAAAATACAAAGACAAATATGAAACTAAAGAATAGTCCATAACTACCATCTGTGAAATGCATACATTATTGTGCATAATTAGATTTAAGTTTAGTGAAGAAAATGAAGAAAAAATGTACAGAAGAAAATGTTGAATTTAAAACATAAATGTGATTTTATTCTTAGAGTATGGCTTCTGTCTTCCTTTCATAGATACACTTTTATGGAGTTGCAAATAGTGCAAAATGAGAATGGAAGACACAGGAAGGACAAACTCCCTTCTCATAGGGAGCCAAATTAAATATGCTAGATATAGCTGCCATGTGAATAATGGAAACCTGGTTAAGAGAGAAAGAGGTCCTGAAAGCAACACAAATATAAAAATGCCACTCTATGGCTCTGAATTTAAACTCCTAGTCTGTAACAAACAGTGAAACTAGAATTTATTCTCTATAACTCTGCTTTAGACCTGTAGTGCTTATTAATGTTCAATACATGTGTACGGAGTCTTAATCTGTTTAATACGATCAAATTCCTGAAAAATACTCATGTGGACACACAGCTGGAATATCATCTATCTTGGAGGAAAAGCATATGTTTCAATATTTATGAGTGTATATCTGTCCTAGCTTGGTCTGAAAGACACATTAGTAACTGGCCAACACTTGCAAAATTTGCATGCAGCTAATGAATAGATATATTTTTTTAAAAGATAAGTATCTCTAAATATCACATATTTGAATGTACTTGTACGTGTTTATATATTCCTACTTATAATTTTAGTATGTTTGAATATCAATTTAGTGGAATGTATTTTGCAATTTCAATAGAATTTTAATGCATGTTTATATTATTCAAAACCCTATCCAGTCCTGTATATAACATGGTATAGATCTGTCACCCTGGCCTTCGGTTTTCAATACTATTTATCAGGCTGACAAATGGAAAAGCATGTGAAGAGAAAAGACTGTAAATAAGTGTGAAAGACCACATGTTTTAACCTGGGGAAGAGATGTGTACTGGTAGCTCTAACTAGTTTTAGCTTGGTGCATGCACAGAATTCCTATGAACATATACAGAAAAGATAATTTAATCTGCTATGTACAAGAAGATTCATTAAGTCAACACTGAAAATGAAATCACACATGGCTATTTAGCTGTGACAGTTTAGAGAAAGAGTGCTCTGTTCTGCTTCAGCATCTCTGGAGAAAGAAGCACATATCCCTTTTCAGCAAGAGGATCTGAACACAGACAGTGTGAAAAACATTGGCAGCAGAAGTCTTTGTAGTCTCTTCTAGACAGAATTTCTATAGCCATTCTTACTGCAACTGTATCATTCTAGCAGAGTCCAAAATTGCTCTTTAGTAATGGCACTCATGATAAAATTTATCTCTTCCATTTAATTTCTATAAGGTTTGTTGATTCACATAAAATAATTGAGGTAGTAGATGTAATCACAATTACCAGCCAAAGACAGCAAAATACATTATGGGGAAAAAGAATAGAATTTGACTAGAATTAGGAGCCTAAGATCTTTGCAAAAATGTACTGGATTTTTACTAACTGATAAATATTCAGATTTTACATTTAATTTGAATGACAACACAGTCCAGAGCATGGTACTTCACAGGTCAGTGCGGGAGTAATGGTTTAGGATTGAGTTAAAGGTAAGAATGTGAGCTAGCAACCAAGCAGGTTATTTTTTCAAAAGTAAGCTGTCTTGGAATGGCTACTGCAAGTGCATAAGAGAGGAGGGACATTAAGAGAAAAGTTAATTTCTCCCTTAGTATATCTAAAAAATGTAAACACTTTTAACTCCCACTAGTGACTAAAAATGTTTAACCTGCAGGACTGTCCTCAGTGGAAATTTCTTTGAAAAGAGCACAAGATAATTTATACCTAGAGCATTTATATTTGCACTGAGTTAGTGCAGAGTGTAGAGTATAGAAAGCATATGTAGTACGTAAGCATTCATCCTTGCTCTTAGTTTCTGTGTGCCATAATACCAGATCAATTCCACCTGTTAGAATTAAGCAAAATACCATAGCTAATCAGTAAAAAATGATATAAATGTATCATCAGCTTGACTGCGTGGCAGGGAGAACTTGTCTCACTCAGTTCATCTTGCTGATCATCTTATCATCACAATTTCCTGTTGCTTGAGAAAACCATACTGAAAGCCTCTGAAATATTCACAAAATATCTACTCTTCCCTGAGGTTTGACTTTCCATGACAACTTCCTTCTCTTCTCTTCTCTTCTCTTCTCTTCTCTTCTCTTCTCTTCTCTTCTCTTCTTTCTTCTCTTCTCTTCTCTTCTCTCTTTCTCTTCTCTTCTCTTCTCTTCTCTTCTCTTCTCTTCTCTTCTCTTCTCTTCTCTTCTCTTCTCTTCTTTCTCTTCTCTTCTCTTCTCTTCTCTTCTCTTCTCTTCTCTTCTCTTCTCTTCTCTTCTCTTCTCTTCTCTTCTCTTCTCTTCTCTTCTCTTCTCTTCTCTTCTCTTTCTCTTCTCTTCTCTTCTTCTCTCTCTTTCTCTCTTCTCTTCTCTTCTCTTCTCTTCTCTTCTTCTTTCTCTTCTTTCTTCTCTTCTCTTCTCCTTCTCTTCCTTCTTAAATGATGGTGAAACAGCTCACTGGTTATGAAGAAACCACTTTTGAGTCTGATCTCTGAGGAAAAAAAAGGAAAAGAAAAAAAAAGAAAAAAGAAAAGAAAAAAGAAAAGAAAAAAGAAAAAACATCAAAACAAAACAAAAACAAACACAAACAAAAAGCAAAACAAAAAAAAGGACAAAGCACCATTATTGCTGGTTTTCAGATTGGAGTTATTTTTGGCTTTCATCCAAGCATTAAGGAAAGACAAAGTAAGGATATTCATGAGCCCACACAAACATCCACAGCATTCCTCCTTTTAGCTGAGATTTCTTATTTTAGATGCTTGTAAGGCCACAAAACCCAGCTTATCTGACCATACCTATACAGTGACAGGGCAGCAAAAATAGATATAGAAATTTGTTCTCTGACAAAACATTTATTTATATGTCCTACTATGATAATCTTTAAAAATCAAATATTTAAAATTTATTGCAGTAGACAAATGCTTCAATGAAAGATTCCTCTACCCTAGCAGTTTATATTTGTGAGAATTGATTTACCTAAGGGATAATATATGTTGTACTATGCAATAAAGGCCTATCTCAACCCCCAAAGAGACACCTCAGTCAAGGATACAATTTTCTGCTCCTGGTAGGAGTCATACTGTGAGTTGCAATGTATACATGTTTATTTGTGCAAATATGTATACGCATACATCCATAGATGCATATTGTATATATGTGCGTGTATAGATGTGTATAGATGGGAAGGTGTCTCACTGACTGGACCTGGGGTATGGAATTGTGGGAGCATTACTTCTTTGGGGCTACAGGATTCAGCAACTCCCTAAGTACTCTTGTGTGGTTCAGCACATTTAAATAAATTGCTTAATGACGTACATATGTGTTATACAGTTCTAAATTCAAAACCTGACTTTCATAGTATTGACTATTAACACGTACAGAACTTAAACATGACTATTCTTGAACTAAGCAAAGGTTATAAGAATATAAGCAAATTAGGACACATGGAATGAGGTGCATATAGTGCATATGAAGCTCCTTTCAATAGTTTGCTAGGTAAACTTGTGAAATTATATAAGACATTTACAGATGAAAAGAAAAATATTTCTAAGAGTGTTAGATTTTCATCTTCTCTCATAAAAGTTTTCATCTTCTTACTTACTTAGATAAAGGTACCAGGTAAAAGAAATTAAAATTACTAGTGCTACCAAGGTTTGATAAAGGGTTTATAATAGCTAAAGAGTATAATTGCAAAAAAAAATTTTCTTCTTGCTTTTGTAAGGAATCGTGAATTTAGGGTGCACAGAAAATAAAATTAAACATACAATTGCATGAAAACAAGCCTGACTTCTTCACTACTATACTCCTCAAATTTCTGTATACAGAAGATAATTCAATGAGTTTTATGATATCTTAATGACAGCTGGTGCTCCAGTTTGGTACAGAATTATGATCTGTCTGTAAGTCAGTGTTTCTGAAACAAATCCTATATTTAGCAGTTCAAAGTCTATGACAGATAGGCTTTTGGGCAAGGTCATTCAAACTGAAAAAAAACCTTGCCATCTAGCACTGAGAGAAATTAATAGACATGGAAAATATCTATCATTATTGGACTTCTGTCTTCATGCTTCACCTTGTCTACACAGCATAAAGCTATGTAGTCTACAGAAGGACATAAAAAATACAGTAATTTGAAAACAGATCAATCAGAACTTTTGATACTAATTTTAAAAATTCTGCTTGAAGTAGATGGCCTGAGAAAGATTTCTTTTTTGATGAAAGGCTTACATAGCCAATGGTAAAATAAAAAAAGACCATACAAGGAAAAGGAAAAAAAATCAATGATAAACTAAGCAGAACAATTCGGGATTTTTTTTTATTTCTTCAAGTCCTTAACATCAAACTATCATCAAAAGCAATTGACAGAATAAGAAATTCAGTTTCTATTGAGCTTTTTAAGTAGTTAAAAAATAGTTTGTTCATGAAACTAGGAGTGAATTTCTAATGTGGCTTGCTTATGCAACATATTCTTTTAATAATGACAGATAAGGTAGGGTATTTAATTTGAAAAACCATACATAATTCTGGGTTACAAGAAAATTTATTTGAACAAATATTACATATATTGTAGTCCTTGGGTCTGCAGGTGATACTTTCTCGTACATGTGAGGAATCTGTAAGTCATGGAAAGGCAGTAACAATGCCAATCATGCTACTCTATGTTGGGAATTCCAGGAGACAGTGAAGAAATTAAAAAAAAATAAAATATATAGCTCCACAACTACTATGTTTTTCATTGGAAAGGTCAGCAGCCTGAAAGCATTTCTGGTCATTAACAGAGTTATTGTAAAAAATGATTAAAAGATTACTACGCACAGCTGGTTGTCAGACATCTATCCCAACACACTACAATCAGAAAAAAAATTACTTGTTCAGACATTGGGAGGAATTGAACTGGGTGAAGTGATGCCACTTATGTTGCTTAAGTTTTATTATTTTTATTTCACAAGCTTGGGTGAAGAAGCAATTTCTATTCTTGAGCTTCCGAGCTCATTGTTATTGTTAGAAAAAGAACTAGAAATGGATTAGTATAATAGATCTATAAAGGCTCATTACAGCTTTACAGCATGAGACTTATGAGGAAGATTTCAACTGAAAGTACCTTAAAATTTCAAGAACGTTATTATTTAAATGAGGTCACTCTTCTCCTTCCTACATAGTGAGAAATTCAATAATATTTATCAAAGGTATTTGTGAATTCTTCTTGATGATAGGAGTGTAAAGGGCTTGTGGCTGGGTGACAAAACATCCAAGGACATGACAGAACTGAATAGTTAAGTTTTTCTTTCACTCTGCTTTCTGTCAACAGAGTCTCTTTCAAGTAATCTAATTGAAAAATCATGGAGTGTGCTCATTTTCCTTGCTAAGCAGAACTGTTTTATTTACTTCCATCAGCACACCAAAGCAGAATGTGAACGGTCATTGTCACACATGTGCTTTACATCCCAGTGATTTCTCAGTAAGGTAGCTGAATGGGTCCAGGCTATGCTGTTTCTTAATTTACCTGCCAGCATCTACAATCCCATATATAACAGATTACAAAACAATGCATCAATAATATAGTGGGCAGTCATCCATGGGAAGTCATGAGGGAAAAAAAAAAATTTGACAGAATCTTAAGAAAAATAATTCAGGTGTTGAACATGATGAATAGTGACCCCTTGCAGGTCAGAGGAAGGAATACTTATGGCCTTGAAGTTTTGTATCTCTCTTCTCTTAAATAGCTCATCTCCCTTTAGCAGCAAAGGATTACTCTGAGTGACACAACACAGGGAGTTAGTAAAAGCTGGGAACAAGAAATTACTGTACATACTAGCACCCATTAAGCCCATTCCTGGGCAAACATTTATCTTCCTCTTAAAAGATAAAAATATTAAAAGAAAATTAAAATACCCATAACAATGAAAACAGATTTTACAAGATATTATACAGAATCGACTGTTGCCCTCCCTTGCTCTCTATACTGAGCCTTACAAAAATATCTCAAAATGCATCTTGGTTTGAATTTCGTGATAGAAATTGTTACAAGAAATCCCATTTTTCTTTATGCTAAATAAATAACACTATTCTGCTATTTTAACAACTGTTTTTAGAATAGTTACCTGGAAAGTAGGAATAATCAAGTAGTTAAAATAAGGATTTATTATTGTGACTGCTTGTGCTTTTTCCTTAATTCTCACAGGCTTTTTCTGCAACAGTTCCAAATTTAATCTGTCTTTTTTTTCGGTGACTTTTTCCTTCAATGACCTTTCCAAGAAAGCCTCCTTCAGAATAAAGAAGCTTTTCTTTAATATTCATGGTACCCATGCATTAAAATTTTTGTGATGACAAAAAATGACCAGTTATGAAAAATTAGGTGCTTAGAAATACCAGTTCTCAAGAATATCTGTTCAGTACCACTTGTATATGAAAGACTGATGATAGATTTTTACATTTTGTGACTAAAACACAACAGTTCTCCTTGAACTGGTATTTAGAGAGGTATATTGCAGTGGAGAAGACATTTAAGTGAGTAAAAAGAACCTCAGACCTGCTTGGAGAAATAAAGAGGTATCTCATAAGAGACAGTGCAGATGCACATTCTTCCAGTAACTGTAAATTAAATTTTAATTTCACAAAGAAATTTATTTGGCATTATTTGTTCACGAATAAAATGAGGTTCTATGGGAGCATCTAAAAATCTAATTGAATACCTCAACATACACAGTAAGAACAAATGTAAGAACAAAGATATCAATGATACAGTAGAAATCACAAAATCTAAAGGCACAGTTACACAGCCTTGCACTATGAAAACATCTATTTAATTAAAGTGTATTTTTCTGTGTTATTACCATTTTCTATTAGTAGGAAATTACTGCTTTGTCTTTAGTTCTTCTAATCTTCATGGAACTTTTAATTCATCAAATTTTTATTTGTTGTAATTTTAACAAGTCAAATAATCTATAACTACAGAGTCATTTACAATAATATGGGATTCCTACACAAAGTCAACAAAACTCTTTGAAAATTAATCCATAAGATGTACAGTTTCAATTTTTTATTTAAAAATAACTTTTAGTTGGCATAGATAATGAGGAAATGTTTTGGGGTTTTTTCTGATGCTGTAGTGTTATGTAACTAGAATACTCTGGGGCTTAAGGCTAACATCTACATGAAAATTCACATCAGTGTTGTGACTGAGAACTATTTTGTCATTTACAGTAAACTCAGGAATTATTTGTGATCACATATGTTCTCTGTATTACTTATTATGTGCACACTACACTATCAGCTGATAAAGTGGTTAGCAGTCTAACTAGAGCCAGGACAGGGCTACACAATTCCTTATTGCTGTACACAGGAGCCTGAGCTCCCATGGGTAGTTGTTCAGTGATTTCAGGTGGGCTCATTTCTGTTGACACAAAAGTACCTGCAGGGACAGGTAAGCTGAAGTAAACAAAAAAAAGTAAAAACCCCAGTTTCTGTTGGCAATGGATAAATAAGAATGATTATCTATGGAGTAGAAGAGTTAGCAACAGAAATCTAGTCATTTTACATGCTTTTCCTATGCTCTTTTTTTTCTTACATACCTCCTCTTAAAGGCCTAAATCACAAGGCAGGTTTTCCATCTGTCAGGCCATGGTATACAGACCTGCAATGTTCCCTGAGCAGCTCCTTTGCTTTCTCTCCTGACTTCTCTGCACATTTGTATTTCAGGTCTTCTTTTCTCTAGACCTATCATAGAATCATAGAATCATAGAATTAGCCGGGTTGGAAGGGACCTCAGAGATCATCTAGTCCAACCCTTGACCCACTGGAGCAGTTGCTAGACCATGGCACTGAGTGCCACATCCAGTCTTTTTTTAAATGTCTCCAGGGACGGAGAATCTACCACCTCCCCGGGCAGTCCATTCCATAGCCTAATCACCCTCTCCGTGAAGAAATTCTTTCTAATATCTAACCTAAACCTCCCCTGGCACAACTTAAGACTGTGTCCTCTTGTCTTGTTGAAGGTCGTCTGTGAAAAGAGTCCAGTTCCCACCTCGCTACAGCCTCCTTTCAGGTAGTTGTAGACAGCAATGAGGTCTCCCCTGAGCCTCCTCTTCTTCAGGCTGAACAGCCCCAGCTCTCTCAGCCTCTCCTCATAGGGCCTGTGCTCGAGTCCCTTCACCAGCCTGGTTGCCCTCCTTTGGACCTGCTCCAGGACCTCTACATCCTTCTTAAACTGAGGGGCCCAGAACTGGACACAGTACTCGAGGTGTGGCCTAACCAGCGCTGAGTACAGGGGAAGAATCACCTCCCTGGACCTGCTGGTGACGCTGTTTCTGATACAGGCCAGGATGCCATTGGCCTTCTTGGCCACCTGGGCACACTGCTGGCTCATGTTCAGTTTCTTGTCAATGCAGACTCCTAGGTCCCTTTCTGCCTGACTGCTCTCCAGCCACTCTGTCCCCAGCCTGTAGCGCTGCATGGGGTTGTTGTGGCCAAAGTGCAGGACCCGGCACTTGGCCTTGTTGAACCTCATCCCATTGGAATCGGCCCAGCTCTCTAGTCTGTCCAGGTCCCTCTGCAGAGCCCTCCTGCCTTCCAGTTGGTCCACACTTCCTCCCAGCTTGGTGTCATCTGCGAATTTGCTGATGATGGACTCAATCCCTTCGTCTAAGTCGTCGATAAAGATATTAAACAGAACTGGGCCCAATACTGATCCCTGGGGGACACCACTAGCGACCGGCCGCCAACTGGATGCAGCCCCGTTCACCACCACTCTCTGGGCCCGGCCCTCCAGCCAGTTCCTAACCCAGCACAAGGTGCTCCTGTCCAAGCTGTGGGCTGACAGCTTTTTCAGGAGAATGCTATGGGGGACGGTGTCAAAGGCTTTGCTGAAATCCAGGTAGACCACATCCACCGCCTTCCCCTCATCCACCAGACGGGTCACCTGATCATAAAAGGAGATCAGGTTGGTCAGGCAGGACCTGCCCTTCCTAAACCCGTGCTGGCTGGGTCTGATCCCTTGCCCATCCTGCAGGTGCTGTGTGATTGCACTGAGGATGATCTGTTCCATGACCCTGCCAGGCACTGAGGTCAGGCTGACGGGCCTGTAGTTTCCCGGGTCCTCCTTCCGGCCCTTTTTGTGGATTGGCGTGACATTCGCCAACTTCCAATCATCTGGGATGTCCCCCGTGAGCCAGGACTGTTGGTAGATGATAGAGAGAGGCTTGGCGAGCTCTTCTGCCAGCTCCCTCATCACTCTTGGGTGGATCCCATCTGGTCCCATAGACTTGTGGGGCTCCAAGGAGCTCAAGAGGTCACTGACTGTGTCCTTCAATATTACAGGGGGGCTGTTTAGATTTTTATCACCTTCTATAGGCTCCAGAAGCCTGCTGCCAACAGGATAACCTGTCTTTCTGTTGAAAACTGAGGTAAAGAAGGTGTTAAATACCTCAGCCTTTTCCTCATCTTTGATAACTATATTCCCACCCATGTCCAGTACAGAATGAATGTTTTCCTTGCCTCTTCTTTTGCTATTGATGTATCTGTAGAAGGATTTCTTATTGTCCTTCACAGAGGTAGCAAGATTCAGTTCATGTTGTGCTTTTGTCTCTCTGATTTTCTTTCTGCATGACCTGACTATATTCCTAAATTCCTCTTGAGAAGTTAGCCCTTTTTTCCATAATTGATAGGCCCTCTTTTTAGTCCTAATTTCTTTCAGAGTCTCCCAGTTCAGCCAGACTGGTTGCCTTCCCCGCCGGCTCGCCTTCCGGGACTCTGGGACAGCCTGTTCCTGTGCTTTCAGAATATGCTCTTTGAAGTGTGTCCATCCCTCCTGGACCCCTCTGTTTTCAAGGGCTGTTTCCCAGGGTATACTCTGAACTAGTCTTTTGAATAGTCCAAAATCTGCTCTCCGGAAGTCCAACACAGAGGTTTTACTGACAACCCTCCTTGTATCCCTGAGTATTGAAAACTCTATTATTTCATGGTCACTAAGTCCCAGTCATCCATCAACCACCACATCTCCCACCAGCCCCTCTCTGTTTGTGAAAAGAAGGTCAAGTGGGGCTCTGTCCCTGGTGGGCTCATTTACTAATTGGAGCAGGAAATTATCTTCAATACACTCTAGGAATCTCCTAGACTGCCTCCTCTCTGCGGTGTGGAGTTCCCAGCAGATGTCTGGCAAGTTGAAGTCACCTACGAGAATAAGGGATGATGATTTTGAAACATCCTCCAGTTGCTTGTAGAATATTTCGTCGACCTCATCATCCTGATTGGGCGGTCTGTAACAGACTCCCATCACGATATCGGCCTTGATGACCTTCCCACTGATTCTAACCCACAGGCATTCTGCCCTATTATTGGTGGTCTCAACTTCTACAGTGTTGAGAGATTCTCTAATATATAGGGCTACCCCTCCACCTCTCCTACCCTGCCTGTCCCTTCTGAAGAGCCTGTATCCACCCATGGCAGCACTCCAGTCATGGGAGTCATCCCACCACGTTTCCGTGATAGCGACTACATCATAGCTTTCCTGCCGCACGATGGCTTCCAGCTCCTCCTGTTTGTTGCCCATGCTGCGTGCATTGGTATACATGCACTTCAGCTGGGCTGCTGATTTGTCATTTATCTTGGGTAGTCCACCTTTAGGTTCCTCTCTGGAGAGCTCAGTTTCAACCCTCTCCCCCTTCAAACCTAGTTTAAAGCCCTCCTTATCAGCCCCTTCAACCTATGACCTAGAGTCCTTTTCCCCCTGTTAGTTAGATGAAGTCCATCAGATCTAATGACACTATGATAATGTCTTTCACACTATGATAGTGTCTGCTTTTAAATCAGCCTTGACGTTTGTGTTTGTTCCTTCAATTTTGTCTATGGACACGTAATTGCAGGGTTTAGCAATATCTTCTTAAATAAGCTCAGATTGCCTCCTTTCTGCAAATACTTTTAACCTCCTCAACACCACCCACTCACACTGCAATGACATTTAGATCTGATACTCTGAAACTGCCAACCTCTGACTGATGCCAACGGTTTCAAGGAAACAAACAAGTATTAAACAATACTGAAGGTCCCACATGTGGAGAAAATATTTCTTAAATCAGCCTGAAAAACAGGTTTTGCAGCAGGAGGCACCTAGAAAGTCCTCTCCTGTTTGCCATTTGTTCTAGGGAAGGGGAAAGAAACTTAGGCCATCATTTGTAATCCACTTTCATAAAGATGATCAATTGCATGATCATCTCACATGGATAGCTTTGGAAAGCTGCCAAATCTGAAAAAAAGAAGCAGGTTTCTGGAAGTTGTCACTTCAAGGAAATCATGGTGGGACCTGCAATGGTGCCCTAGCAGAATAGGTCTGGTACAAGGTAGACAGTCACACACGCCTGGGGCAGGCAGCTCCTGCTCTAGTTTAAACTCTCCTACTACAAAAAAGTTGTGCATCAATTTTATTCCTCTTTTGCGGGGGACTAGTGAAGTTCATTACTACTATCAGCAGATATGGTACATAAACAGGTGGAAAGGTGTAAATACAATGAAATTGTCACAACTTCTTAGCTGTACTTTCTTGTTTACTCTGGTTTATATTTTGTCTTGTCTTAATGAGAAAGCGGTTGGAAAGCAGAAGATAACTTGTACTTTGAATCTTTTCTGTAACACCAGGGGAAAATGATTAACAGAGCAAGGCACTAGATGGAACAGTGCAGGACACCTGATCCAGGGCCATAGTGCAAACAGTAGAAGAGTCTACAGGTCTAACTTGGCAACTACATGTACCCTCGTACACTTTCAGATTCATTTGGTAAATGAAGGCTTCAAATTCTTTTGAGGTGTTTAAGTCAGGCTCGTAAAACAAAAACCTTTTCCCTTTTCCCCTTCTCTTTTCTCTCTCTCTCTTTTTTTTTTTTTTTTTTTTTTTTTTTACTTAAAAGGAGAAAATTAATTCAAATACCTAGAATAAATAAAAAAAAGGAAATGCATATCTTTAGTTCCTCTCCATTTCCAGCTAAACTGATGAGGCCCGTATAATCCTTTACACAAATAAAAGTCTTTGGCTAAAAATATCCAGGGAACTGTTAAGTGGGTAACATCTCTGGCCTCTCCAATGTGTACTCATGCTTCACATTATGAGAAAAAAAAAAAATTAACACAAAGATGGAACTGCTTCTGTATGAAAAAATTCTCAGCACAGTGGGATTCTTCAACTTAGAAATCAGTTAGAGATAAAAACTAAATGCTGACAAAAATTAAAACTGTATGGAAAGGACAAGTGAGGTAAGTTTATTCATAATTTATCTCAGTAGCAGAAGGAAGAACTGCAAACCATTACAGGAAGTAAACACTGACAAAATCCATGGAAATTTATGACTTCTTCTGACCCCAGCATCTATGGAGTCAGCAGAAGGCTTGCTGTGGGTGTGCAGGGTCAAGAAATGTGAAAAAATTCAGAGTGTAATTAAATTAATTCTTAGAGAATAGTTCTACTGAGTGGTCTTATAAATAACAGTACAGATACAGCACTGGGTCAGGAAGTCCCAAAAATCATTGTTGCTGGGAAAGTATGTTATACTTCTGCCGCCAATCACTAATTACCATCAGTAGGAGTGGAGTCCTGCTATGTTACCACTGATATACTTGTCGAGGATATTAACCAGTTCATGACTTTATGTTCTTCTACTAATAAAATAAATAAATAATAATTAAAAAGAAAATAAAATGTGTCCTGTGTTTTGGAAAAAGTAGAATTCAAAACCATATAAAATCTCAGTACTGGCTTGGGTTGGCAGGGGCCTTCAAGAGTCATCTAGTCCAGTTCATCAGCCATGGACAGACCTTTCACTTGACCATGTTGCTCAAAGCCCCATCCAACATGACCTTGAAAACTTCTCATGATGTGTGATCCACAACTGCTTAGGGCAACCTGTCATGGTGCCACTGCCTTCATCATAAAAGATTTCTCTTTTATGTCCTATCTAAATCTACCCTCTTTAGTTTAAAATCATTACCCCTTGTCTTATCACTACAGACCCTGGTAAAATTTGTTTATTCATCTTTTAAATAAGAATTCTTAACACATTAATATTTGCAGTAAGATCTTCCTGAAGCCTTTACTTCTCCAGCTGAACAGCCCCAATTCTCTCAGCCTGTCTTTGTAAGAGAGATGAATGTTAGCACTCCAGAACACAATTAAAAAGAGAACTACAAGGAGGTACAGAACACTGCCTTCTCTTTTTTTAGACTGGATTGACTAATGTGTATACATACCATTGACTCAGGTAAGTAGGCTTTTCTGATAATGACTGTCAAAGAATGTACTGTCACAGGACAAGAAAAGGTAAAGTACAAAGTACCTTGTGTACTTTTGTAGTAATGTTTGTGCATTAGAATGCATATACAGTATCTTATGTTCAACAATTTTAAAATGCACTGGTAACATTATTATCTAACTATAATCTCAATCTCATTAAAAGAATTATCTTCTTGTAAAAAATGTCAGAATATGCTATTAGGAAATGCACAGGAAATAGGAATATAAGGCCAGTTTTTACTTTTGTTTTTCTTTCCTTCTAAAAGGCTAGCCCAGCCTTCTGTTTTTTCAACTCTATTTTCATTATATCACATTCTTTTAAGTGTTCCACAAATTAAACTACCTTAGAATGGCTTTTGGATATCAACGGACATTTTCACATCATGGATAAAGAGGTTTAATTCATGGCTGTTTGTGCTTAAGGAGCTTAAATGAGAGCTGATGATAGAAATTTAATTCCTTAATCCCACCAATCACAGATAACATTTAATATAAATCCTGTAAGAAAAACTGTGCTAATGAACACAAGAACATCTTGATAAAAGCATCTTGATTGTAGCTCACCTGCATTCTTGTCACTATCCAGAGGGGCAACAACTTAAATCCATCCTTACCTTACAAAACTGTGAAAAGTTATGCAAAATCTGTACTTCACACCAGATAAAGACGGAGAACTGCCAGTCAACCCTGCTTTGCAGTTTAGAAATTATATAATAATCTTCCAATATATATTATATATATATTATAATATACATATTATATATATATATATATATAATCCTCCAATATATATACAAACATATATATATATATATACATATATATATATATATATATATATAAATCATCAAAAATGTTGAAAGTGACAGAAAGTTTTTTTCAAATTACTGAAAGCTCTCCTGGAGTGAGCCAAAAAAATAATAAATGTTTTCCTAGCAGTTTTCCATCCACCTGGAGGTTTTATTTGATCCAGTAGTCCAGAGGTCAAATCCTTGTAGGTATAGGCTCATAAAAAACCTAACAACTTAGGTTTTCAGACTGATCAATGTTACATTAGCATTACATTTGTCATCTAAATGTCAGACACTTTGATTTCAGCTGTTGTAGTTGCCCCATGAAGTGTTTTGCATCACTTTTTTTTTACCTCACATTTGTTCTAAAGAAGGTACTGAACTCAGCTTCTCAAAGAAAACCTGACAGTAAGTTCAGCACAACAGATCTTAGGCAGAATCATTATGGGCTGTTCTCCTTGTTACACAGCTTTGCAAGTGGTTTCAAGTGGGAAGTTTGTCACAAATGTTGTGGAGGTGTCACTACTCAACATTTTTATAAAGGGTAAAAAAATAGTTTTTTTAAAAGTATAGTGACAACATAAAAGAGATATCTGCAAAAGAAAAAATAAGTAAAAGTTGAGAAGAAAGGAAGAACTAGGCTGTGAACTCACAAGACCGGATTAATGTGTCCCCTGCAGCACCCAGGGGATTGCACTTTTCTGTCACACAGCCACATACAACTCCTAACCTGCTGCCCCAGGCAGCCTCCAGGACTGCAGCTGACTACCTGAAAGTTAACTCTTGTGCTTTGCTTAGCCTTGATATCTGCATGGTAGATGAACCAGCTGTAAGAGATTTAATCTCCACTTTCAGCTCAGAAGAAAAAGTGTGTTTGCTCATGGTGCAGACATCTGACCACACACAGCAGTCATCAGACTCACAAAAGGTATTGTTTAACATCATAGCAGCAGAAGAATTGAGTAATGAACTGCAGCACCCAGTACTGTCATACTGATGGACAAAGCAGAAATAAATTAAGAGTTGACTGATCATATGAAAAAAATTGCAAGAAATAATACCATTATTCCTGTGTTTTGGACAATTGAAATCAGAAATAGTAAATTGCCTTTGGACTACATGTAAGAAAGTAATGAAAATGAATATTTGATTTGTTTATTCACATAACTTATTTATCATACACTTGGGAGAGTGGAAAAGAAAATTAGCTAGAACCCGGATAAATTTGCAACAATGTAAAGTGGAAAGACTGCATGTGGGCCTGTTACTAAATTCCACAAGAATTTTTCATTTCTAAAGCTCTGCTATCAGTATTAGTGGTATCTTTAGTTTTGTACACTTGTGAAGCTACTATGGTAAGAACAGTTAAAATTAGTAACAGAACAGATATAATCAGTATTTATTGCTATAGATTATCTTGAAAACATAACGCAAAGTAAAACTTAAGCAGAATTATCCATTAAAACTCTGAAGAAATTCTCATTAAACAATAGCGAGAGAAAGTGATTCTTTAAAATCATTATTAATGTGTCAGAGTGTTTTTGTGTTTTTCTCAATGGTTTTGTAATCTCTAATAGGGACTGGGAATCCCTTTCATTCTTTCTCTTACATGATCCATCACACAGACATTAACTTTCAATCTTGCTGGTTTTCCACAGACTAAGAATTAATAGATAAAACTTTAGTAGGTAAATCAGTTTTTTTGTATCTAAACTTTGGTAGCATACTCCAAAAAAACTGCAAATGTTGATATAATCCTTTCTAAAAAGTCAAATCAAATTATTGCTAAGAATATATTTGAATTGTGTCCCTGCAGAAATTAAAAGGAGTCCTGTAGCCATTTTCTTGAATTAATAAGATGGCAGGGAGAGGGTGAAGTGAAATAAATTAATTGAAGAAGAAGGTTCAAAACTCTGATGTATGACAACAAGCAGTAAAACTGTACATCAAAGCAAGGTCAGCTATGTGCATTGTTGAAAAGGTTCAAATTTTTATTGTTGAGGTAAACTGACTGATTGCTTTGATAGATGAAGTCTGCTATGGCTAGATTTACACGAAATTTGAAGAGCTTAGAAACTGCACTGTTTTATTTAAATCAGTTTTGTGATTTTAGAGGTCTTGCACTGTGGAATTTCTGGACTGACTGGAAGCTGAATATGAGCCAGCAGTGTGCCCAGGTAGCCAAGAAGGCCAATGGCATCCTGGCCTGGATCAGGAACAGTGTGGCCAACAGGTCCAGGGAAGGGATTCTGCCCCTGTACTCAGCCCTGGTGAGGTGACACCTCATGTCCTGTGTCCAATTCTGGGCCCCTTAGTTCAGGAAGGAGATTAAGGTGCTGGAGCAGGTCCAGAGAAGAGCAAGGAGGCTGTGAAGGGATCCAGCACAAGTCCTGTGAGGAAGGGCTGAGGGAGCTGGGGGTGTTCAGTCTGCAGAAGAGGAGGCTCAGAGGAGACCTCATCACTCTCTACAACTCCCTGAAAGGAGGTTGGAGCCAGGGGCTGTTGGGCTCTTGTCCCAGGCAGCTGCCAGTAAGACAAGGGGGCATGGACTTACGCTCTTCCAGGGGAGGTTTAGGTTGGATATTAGGAAGAAATTCTTTACAGAGAGGGTGATCAGGCATTGGAATGGGTTGCCGAGAGAGGTGGTGAATTCTCTGTCCCTGGAGGTTTTTAAGAAGAGGCTGTGCCATGGTCTGGGAACCAGAGTGGCTGTGGATTAAGGGTTGGACTTTGTGATCTCAGAGGTCCTTTCCAACCCAGATGATTCTGTGATTCTATGTGATTCTGTTTCATAAGTATCTTTGACAGAGTATTCCACTCCTCCATTCTGGTTTAAGTTCATGAGTTTAAGTAGTTGTGGCCTAAGGACACAAGGTCTAAGGTCTTAAGTTAGGAGCTTCTGAAAAAGGCTTAAGCAACCTTTTATGGATTTGGTTCAAGCCATGAAGTTCAAAAAGTCTGTGTCTGTTACTTTCAGGATTGTCTTCATGTACATACTGCATATCAACTGGTGGCTACTGAGAAAGGGGTTTACATGCAAGCAGCTGACTTGTATTGTTTTTCTAACAAGAAATAAACCAACAGAGATCAGTGTGTTTAAAGTGTTTAGCCTTTCTTTTGTGAACTCCAGTGGAAATACACTAAAAGGTGAAGGTGACAGATAAAGTTGGGGTGGTTATGAAACTAAGAGGTTTAAAGGACAGGATAATCTGATGTCTCATATTTTCCTTTTCTGTAAGTAAAGGAAAAATAACATGAGTAGGTAGTGTGAGCAACAAAACTTTTTCTGGAAATATTTTTCACTCAAGTTGGCCTACTTATTGCAGATTGGAAAAGTGATAAACTATGCCTCTTTCAATGGATTTTCATTAACTTATTTATATCTGTGCCTCTGTGTTATCTTTTACCTACCTTAATCCCCTTCATAAGCCTATTCAGACTTCCTTCTTTTCAACACTGCACTGTATTTTGTGGCTAGCAATTTTGTCTGCCTACTTTTGCTAAGTTCTCTTTTCACAAGGAATCTGGTTTCTGTGGTTTTAATTAATTTGACTGGCAGCATTTTCTGTTTCTTTATGAACAAAATAGTCCTTTAAGAATTTTTTTTAAAAGTCACCAGACTCCATTAGGTCAAATAACTATGCAAAATGCAAAATAGTTTAAAATTAACGTGTGACTTTCAATAAACCCTGAGAAAATTATCTATTGACAGACATATCTATTGATTGAATAATAAATGCATGTCAACCTAACTGTAGGATTCCAATTTCAACAAAGATTGAAGAACTCCAAACAAAGAAACAAAATAAATTGAGCTTCCTGCATTTTCCCCTCCAAACACAGTCTTGTTTCTTATGAGCAAACAGTAAATTCAGTATAAATTCGCAATAAAGCAGTTGTCAGTTGCTTTATTATAGCTTAATATGCTGGTACTTCTACTTTTATTTTTGTCTCTCAGTTGATATCATAGAATAGAATCATTTACATGGGAAAAAACCCTTAAGATCACTGAGTCCAACAGTAAAACTAACATTGTTAAGTCCACCACTATACCATGTCCCTTAGTGCTATGCTTGCATGTCTTTTAAATATCTCCAGAGATGGTGATTCAACTTCTTCCCTGGGAAGCCTGCTCTAGTGCTTGACGACCCTCTCAGTAAATTTTTTTTCCTAATATCCTAAACCTCGCTTGGCACAACTTGAAGACATTTCCTCTTGTTCTAGCACTTGTAACTTGGGATAAGAGGCCGATACCCACTGCACTAATACCTCCTTTCAGGTAGCTGAGGAGAGTGATAAGGTCTCCTCTCAACCTCTTTTTCTCTGGATTAATCAGTCCTACTTCTCTTAGTTTCTTTTCATAAGACTTGTTCTTTAGACTCTTCACCAGCTTTGTTACCCTTCTTTGGATATTCTCCAGCACAACATCTATCCAGATAACATCTATCCAGATAACATGCAGATAACATCTATCTGGTTATGAAGGGTGCAGAACTGAGCACAATATTCAAGGTGCAGCCTCATCAGGGTCAAATACAGGGGCATGATCAATTCCCTACTCCTGCTGGTCACACTGATTTTGATAAAAGCCAGAATGTTTTTTGTTTTCCTGGCTGCCTGGGCACATTGCTGGCTTGTATTCAGCCACCTGTTGATCAGCACCCTCAGGTGCTTTGCTTTTGGGCAGTTTTCCAGCCATTCTACCACAAGCCTGTAGTGTTGAGTGGAGCTGTGACCTAAGTGCAGGAACTGTCATTGAGTCCTGTTGGACTTCATACAACTGGTCTTGGCAAATCAACCCAGCCCATCCAGGTCATTCTCTAGAGCCTTCCTACCCTCAAGCAGATCAGTGCTTCCTCCCAACTTGGTGTCATCTGATCATTAGAGAACTGGCCCCATACTGTTAAGCTGTAACATGGAAGCATCAAAAAATTTAAATAGTCCTTAATTAAGTAGTAGATGAAGAATCCAAAGTCTTATGCTGGACAACAGTGAAAAACATGAGCTCATCATCAGTGGGATGTTTGAAAGGACAGTAAATCAGAATTGCTGCATATTTTCTCATAATAAGATTAATATTTGTGATGTTGAAATACACATTCTGAACTTAATGTTCATTTATTTGAGAAAGATCTGATGTTCAAAATTATTAGTCTAAAATATTTGCTTATCATTTATATGGTACAGCTAGATTTCTTAACTGAGATTCAAGTTTGTACTCTAACTAGAGTATTTGATGGAGACAATATTTCAATTTTCCCCATGAGAAATATTGCTCAAATAGATCTATTTTCATGAGTAGAAGTTCAGGAATATGAAGAATGGACAATCTAACTGTTAATGCTGAATAATTTAAAATCAGAGTATGAAGAGGAAATCTTCATAAGTGCCTAATTAAAAATTATTTCAGTGTCTTATTCTCATATAACATCTTCAGGTTGCTTGAGGATAAAATAACATCTATCTCATTATGGACCTATTACTTACAGTATAGGGACATATGGGTATTCTCATTACTAAACACAACCATATTACTACTAATTTGAGAACGTTAAGGTGCTTAAAGGTCCATTAACCAGCAGCTAATTTTTCCCAAACTATTCAAGTGACTGCTAATTACCATATTGTCTACTGTAAAAGCAGGGGAGAAAGAAAGGTGGAAGGAGAGAAGAAATGTTAGTATGCTACTAAGCAACCACTTAGCATTTACATTCAACTACGAACAGATTAAATTTCCCATTGTTGAAGCTTCATTAATTCACGTCAGTGTGAAACACTAAGGCAGTGTGTGTGTGTCCAGATACTTCTTTAATTCCAGGTCCCAAAAATAACCTTGAAAGGAAGTCACAGTCTGCAAATAATGACAACTACTACTTAATGTAGACAGTAGGTAATTAAACAAATTAATTGAAAGGCTATAGTCACAACTGTGTAGGAGCACTGTCATTGTTAAATACTAAAAAGTGAGAGACCCAGAGTTAAATTCAGCTAAATTATATATAGCTCTCACAATTTCTTTGATTTGGTTTCAATTACACATGTAGTTTTTAGTAAAAAAGAAGGCCGTAATTATGGGTTCTCCCCAAAAATATAACTCAGTAGTTTTGGGGGTTTTTTGCATGATAAATTTCACTTGTGTATTTAAATACACTTGTGTATTTAAAATGAACAGAATTAATGTAGAGAAGGTATAAGTATTTAGTGTAAAACCTTTTCCTTCACTAAATTTATTGTTGTGAAAAGATTCTGATTTTTGCACATTTTTAAAAATCTGTAAAAATAAATAAACACTTTTAAAAAATATGTACAACCTATCTTCTATACGTCTACAATAAACCAAACATTTTACAATTAAACAAATATTTTAAAGTACATTTGTTTTGCCATTCTCCTTTATGAAGTGAATCCTTCAGAATGATATGTCTTTGTTTATGGAATTGCTATTTTTTAATTAAACTTAAAACCGAAATTCTAAATTAGCATTTAACATGAATGAATTAGCATTTAACATGAAAAGGGACACTAGGCCACAGAGGAAGGTGGAAACTTTACAGCTAAAAACCACAGCTTCTATGATGTACCTCATCACTGTTCCTATACAGACCTTCAGGCTTCTTTACTATTGGCAAATTACATATATAAACCAAAAGCCTGTATTTTGCAGAGAGAATTAATCAATCTTTCCACTGAGATCTAATTTCATCTGGCAGCACTATTTTTGTAACATGTGTTGGACTGACACCCCTATGTGAACTTTTTCCCTTTCTTTTGTAGACTAGGATGAAAAAAAAAAACAATAGTCTTTTTTTTTGTATTATTATGCATTAATATGTATTTTTACAAAGTGAAAATGCAAGGTGTGTTTAATCTGTAAAGCCATTCAGATGTAACTCCATGTATTCAGGATATGAAAGAGATAAAATTATATATTAATTTGAACACTTTTTGACAGACGGAAGAAATATAGAAATACTTTAGAAAGAAATGTCTTAGCAGAACCCATGCTGAAAAAATTATGCATTGATTTCAGAATTTCTCCTGTATTTCCCATACTTTTACAGAAATATATTTGTTTTAATTCTATATTTGAACATGGGTATGATAAGAAGTAATAATTAAGAGTAAGAAATAGAATTTCAAAACGTAAGTAGATATTTTTGTGCTTCTTATTTTTTAGAACTGATAACTATCACCTCTTCCCTATCAGTTATTGCTGGATCATGTACTGCTGTTGAAGAAAAGAGCTGTTGCACCATGTTTCCAAATGCCAGTAATGAATGATTTCTCCCTCCTCCCTCTCTCTTCTCTTCTGAACAATGGCCTAAAGAGGCACAAGAAGGATCATCACATGGGAGTGTCTCTTCTTCGGTTTCTTTTCTAAGCTAAGTAAAGGTCCTGCATTGCTGATTTAACTACTCTTGATATGGAAAAAAAAAAAAAAGAGAATGACATTCTTGCCCTGTCACATGAAATAGAACATAACATCTTGACTTTTTCATTCCCCTTGTCCCAGTTGTTTTTTTTACAAAATGTTAGCTTTAATTTACATTAGGTTTTGCCTGTGTGTTCCATTCCTTACAGTCGAGAGAATAATCACTCCCAGAAAGAAAGAGTCATGTGGGAAAGTAAATGCCAGGTGGGTTATTGCAGCATCTACTCTGCATTATTGATAGAAGTTTGCTCAAAGAGGATACATGTTTGACAAGACTGCATAATAAATTACTTCTTTAATATTTATACCTCTCCCTCTTTCTCCTGTTTTGTAATTTAATGAACCATTTAATATGTTCTTAATTCCTTAGATAGTATTAGAAATCTGTTTCAGAAGTATGCCTTTGTTCATACTTATTATTTAAATGTTAGAACACAAGATGACTTTGCTATCTGAAGGTACTTTTTTAAAACAGAAAAGTTATTTTTGAGAGTAATAATAAATCTTTCTGCTAAAACCTGCTGTGAATAAGCACTGAAACCATAGTTTATCCATTATAAAATTTGTAGACTTACAGTGGCATTAGTAGTGGCTATGGCACCAGAAAAATTATGGGTTTTTTGTTTTGCTTGTGTAACATACTCACATGCTTGTTTTGCATGTGAGTATGCTCACATCTCGGCAACATTTTCAGGAGCAAAGCAAATTAGTTGTCAATGTCTATAGCAAATACTGAGACTGACAGAACGTATCATTGTGAACATCAGTCAGTAAATTGCAGGACAACTTGTTTAACCATTGTTTCTAGAATTGAGTACAAACAAGACAATTTCAAAAAACTGAATGTGCCATGAACTCTGAATAAAGAAGGAATGTGCAGAATTAGGTAATCATTTAACTGAAAGGAGGTTTCTGAATTTCCATGGTCCAATCCATCATTTAAATCTGTGTCAGTTGACATCTGGTTATGTAGGCCTTCTCTAGTTAAGCTTTTATCCCTTTTATGTTATCAGAATCACCTTTGTTTTAATTTTGTCTATTTCTATTTATATATTTCATCTCATTGAGCCATTTCATAACTCCAAGGAAATATATAAAAGTCTGATGAGATCTATTCCAGCAGGGACTATTTGTGAATTTATTGTGCTGTAATGCAGGAATCAGGCCACGTTGGATGTATGAATAGCATTGTAACCTAAAGACCTTTTAGAATATCTTATCTACTGCAGGTGCAATAGGGCTCCTTGACTTACTGCCAGATTACAACAGAGGCATCTGCTATTTTGTGCTAGATGCACACCAATGCTTTATCGTCAAGAACACCAAGTTCCAGAATAGCACAGCTATTCGATAACCTAATAGATTTCCTGCTTTTGCCAAGCTAAGGAGTTGAGTGGCAGTATGTGTAGCCGTGCTTGGAAAGGTGGGATTTGCATCCAATACTCTGGGTAGAAATTTAGCTGCCAGTTACTCTATGCAGAATTTCACACATGGGATTCCCTCTCAGGTCAGGCTGAAAAGCAATATGATCTACAATGTACTCCAAAATAAGCTCCACATTTTTCTGTTTTGACTTACAGAATCAGAGAAGCACAAAATAGTTCTGGTTGGAAAAGACATTTAAGATCATCAAGTCCAACCATAATCTAACACTACCAATGACTAACTTAACTCTACCAAATCCAGTTCTTAAACCATGGTCCTAAGCACCAGCACTATAGTATTTTCGACACCTCCAGGGATGGTGATCCAAAAGCCTCCCTGGGCAGCTTATTTCAGTGTTTCACTGCCCTTTAAAAGACATTTCTTCTAATACCTAATGTAAACATCCCCAGCTCCAACTTGAGACCATTTCCACTCAGTGGACTCAGTCCTCTTCCATCTTCTGATAGTTGTAGTGTTAAGAGGCTGTCTGCAGATTTTTTTTTTCTATTATTTTTTTCAGTATGGCAAGAGTAGACAGACTTGGAGAAGAGCTGCTGATACTTTCTGATGTTAAAAGTGTGTCATCTTAGAGGATTTAAGCTGTTAAAGTGTTGAGGCTCGGTAAACAGACATTGAGGTGGACTGAAAACTAACTGAACAATCAGGTCCAAAGGATGGTGATAAGAGGAAACAAATCTGGTTAAAGGCCAGTAACTAGAGGTGCATTCCAAGGGTCAATACTGGGCCTAATGTTTTTTAATATCTTCACTAACATTCTGGATAATGAAGTCTACAGATGACACAAAAGCTTGAGGAGTGGCCAATAGGCAAGAGGGTTTTGCTGCCAAGCAGAGTCCTGAACAAACTGCAGAAATATGCTGACAGGAAGCTCATGAGGTACAACAAGGGCAAGTGCAAAGTCCTTCACCTGGAAACAACCAGAAACATCAACACTACATTCTGAGGGTTGCTCAGCTATAAATCAACTTGGCAGAAATGGAGCTGGGAGTCCTGGTGGACACCAAAATTATAAAAAAGAGCCAGCAATGTGTCTTTGCTGCAAGTAAAGCTTATGATATCCTGGGTTGCATTAGGAGGGGTGCTCTGTTCAGCACTGGTGACTCCACACTTGGAATGCTGTATCCAGCTCTGGGTTGCACAGCATAATAGAAATATGGACATACTGGAGAGATTTTAACAAAAGACTGAGAAAATGGAGAAGGCACTAGAGCATGTCACATAAGAAAAAAGGTTATGAGAGTTTGAACTGTTCATCCTGGAGAAGAGCAAGTTCCAGGGAATCTCATCATTGTGCAGAAATATCTGATAGGATGGTGAAAAAAGCCAGGCTCTTTCCAGTAGTACCCAATAACAGGACCAGAAGCAATGGTCACAACCTGAAACAGAGGAGGCTCCTTCTGAATATCAGACAGCACTGTTTTACTGTGAGGGTGATGGCACACTAGTCCAATTGATCCAGGGAGGATTTTATAGTCCCTATCATTGAAAATTCTGTGAAATAAACACAGGAAGCTATTTCTCTTTACTGTTAATTGTAATTTTGCTGGTTTTGAATAATGTTGTTTCAATTTTTGTTCTTCTGTTATCACTGTTGGTGTTCCTGTACCTTTTGTTATCTGTGGAAGGATTAGCTTTTTTTTCCATTTAATTTTTATGGAAGATAAGAGAAAATTTGATAGATGAAGCTAGAGAATATTTTTTTCAGCCAATTCTCTTTGCCTGATGGGGAATGAAAGCAGAGAACGAGACGAAGACTAAATTTGTTAAAGGCTAATTTAGGACTGCATTATTTACTGTCTTTTTTGCACAGAGCCTCTTGGGTTTTCTGAAGAACAACAAATAGCTTCTTTTTCCTGATAAGCTTTTAAGTTCCAAGTGTTTCCAGCTTCATAGGCCTTTGATTCTGAGTGTTTTGTGGTTTGTTTTTGCTTGTTTGGTTTTTTTTGTAAGAATTTGTGTACCTATACAGAAGGATGTGTTTAATAGAACAGAGAAGGTACTGCAGAACACATCCTTTAGACACAGCTAGTGTGAAGAGCTGTATACTAGCTGAAAACTGCAATTTTGTTATTGGTGAAAAATAAGATAGGCATAGCTGCAAACAGAAGAACAACACAGTGACAAAACTATGTTTCGTATGTTAGTGTAAGAAAAGAAGCATATCAGATTGCAATTTCTAGTGCATTAATATGTAGTTTTTGCAATTCTATAAAATTTACTGTGAAATTTTCATACGAAATTCTGAGCAAACATGTTTGCTGCACAAAAAAAAAAAAAAAAAAAAAAAAAAATTGCATTATTTTTCTTTCTCTGTGTTCCCCAAAACATAGAATAGAAAAGTAACAGAGATGGGGAAATTCAAAGAAATATAATTTTTATTAGCAAAATGCTGAAATATTTTTGGTATTCTGAATCAGTTGGTAGCTGGGTTTTTAGAAACAATGATTTTGTTGTATGATTATCTTACTACCCATTTAGTACTTTGGGGACCATTTTGAATCTGGTCTAGCACTTTCAGATAAAAAACTTGATCCTCACCTACCTGTTCTTCATCATCTGCTAATGCAGAAGCAGCATCTAAATGATATCATCTTCCTTTTCAATTGCTGTGAACTTGTAAATCGTGTGGCAGAAAGCCCACATAAACCAAAAGCAATACAGGTGGTGTTACTTAGTGCATGGAGTCAGGATATCTTTTTGCAGAGGTTAAGTATGATAACTATAGAAATAATTTCACAGTTTAGCGTAGGAGTGGTATGATATTACTGCTGCAATTTTCTCATTCTACACTTTGTAAGTAAGGGTTTGTGGAAGAAAGCTGCCTGCTTCTTTAAGAGTACCTAGTTAAAAACTATTTTCAGTGCAGCAAGGGATAATAAGAAAAACCAGAAACCAGAAACAAAAACATAGAGCTGCACGAATCTGATAGACAAATAATGAAAGAGGCAATGATGAAAACAAGCCTGGTCAGTTACACGCATTGATGTAGGTAGGAGAGAAGCTGAGGATTTTTATTTCAGTGAAGTTATCTCATGGAGAACACTGATGATTGGTAAAATATGGGGAAAGAAAGGAACACAGCAACAAAAATTGTGGAGACACAGACTTGAGAAAATAAACATGGAGACAATGACAAGAAAAAAACCTCTCCACTCATGCCAGTTGGTAGTCTATCAAGAAACCATGAGAGGAAGAGATGTGGCCTTCTGTGCTTCAGTTTGGTGCAGATCCTGCATATGGGTAGTGCTGAAGGCAGCTGTCACAGATAGGAATGGAAGGTCTTAAATTCACCTGCAAAGATATTAGGAAAAGACAATTCTAAAATAGATTCATAAAAGTTCAATGTAACAGAATTTGATTACAAGGTTTACTCTATTATTTGCTATGTGGTGGGGCCTTGGACCTGGATTGCAGTGATTTGAGCAGGGATCAGGGGAAAGCTTGAGGAAGGCTCTCCCATACTGTCACAAGGTTCAGAGTGGACTCACTTGCTTTCTAAATTCCTTAAAGAGGAGTCTAGGTGTATGTATTGTTAAACAAACTGTTGTAGAGCATTTTTTTTTTTGTCTGACTTGAGACATTGGGTTTGCAAGTCTGCAAAGGTCTTTATGTGTGCTTGTGTGTGTATTGACAAATACATTCCATTTTGTTTAATCACTTGTTTATAAAGAATCCTATGAATTCCTTTCCCTGCCCTGCCCTCCCCTGCCTCCCCTTCTCCTCTCTCCCATTCCCTATCATAGCTTATTGTAGCAAAGAAATTATTGTGATAGATAACCACAGAGGAGATATTAGAATGTAATTTCAAGCTTTACATCACGTGTGGCAAAACAAATCCTATATGTGGAAGTAATATGTCAGTTGACATCAAAACTGTACATGTACATCATAGCTGTGGCTGTTGGCAGACCATGATATATCTATGATGGGGCTAACCCTGGAATCCAGAGTGGTTTCCATACCAGGCACCCACCAGAGGCCTCACTGTAGCACCGGGTAGGGTCAGAAGGCCAAGGTTGCACAGGGCTGCTTATCAGGTTCCTGTATGACAAGCTGTCATGAGATCAACTCCATGGCAAGGCAGGTGCAAAATTATAGCTGACATTACTATTTCATATTAAAGTATGCAACAAGACAAGGAGATGCCCAAAAAAGACAGCAGTAGGCAAAAATCAAGACCATATGAAATGAAGTTGACCTAGAAATGACAAGAACTTGTCAGTCTTCACAACTCTGTAGAAAACACAGATTTTAAGGAAGGATACAGGAGACAGATTTCACTCATATATGCTATGTATTTCTGTGATTGTTAAAAAGAGTATATGGAAAACAGTGGAACTATATTTGAATATTACTTTTTTCTTCCAGATTGGTTATCTGCCAGTGAATATTGTTCTGGAGAGGCTTTTAAGCATATTTACTGTGAAAATTTTATATGAAAATTAACAATTACATTATCTTTATCTATTATATTGAAAAATTCAGGTTTGTTGCATTTTAAGTATTGCACACAAGATGAATTTCTGGTGACTAGCCTGCTAATTAAAATCACTTGCTGTTTATGTATGTATGATTTCAGGTTGCTGAATTTGCATACATCGTCTCCTGAGGTCTGTAAAATTGTTTTGGTTTTGAGATTGCGGTAGGTCCTACTGGCTTTCACTGCAGTGGTATTTCCCCTGGTATTAATATTTTGACTATATGTTCTTATTAATTTTAGTAAGTTTAAAGGTCAGTTACCAGTTATGGGCAGGGCTGGTGTTATTCCTTTTTAGACTTTTTGTGCATAAGCTGTGCACAACTACATAGAATATCCTGATTAGTATTGTGCAGATCTTTCCCTCAACAGGCAGAGACAGAAGTAAAAGAGAGTTAAGGAAATAGAATTAAAAGGATAATAAATCTTGTTTTCCCAAATTAATTGCATAACAGCTGCAAACTTCTGTGTCACACAGAAATATTACAGGGAACTCTAGGGAATTTCAAAACATTGGTATACTCTTAAAGCAAAAAGTAAATGTGAATTTGACATCTACAAAGCAAAAATATGTTAAAATTGTTATGACCTTTTACAAACAAATTTCTACAACCTCCCTTTTACACAGAAAAGGGAGAAGCACAGAAATTTCTACTGTTAGATTTTCTACTATATCTACTAGCAAAAAAAATTCCTTTGACTGAAGAAAATTCTTTATTATCTATTTCTAGACTACTTAAAATATAGCTGTATCTCTTAATGTCCAAATTCATTACTTATTAAATTATAGAATCACAGAATGTTAGGGATGGAAGGGACCTTGAAAGATCATCCAGATCCCATCTGTTGTTAATTTCTAGAAAAATGAATTTCGAATTTCAAGTTTTCAAGCTATCAAAAATTTCTGGAGTTTATTTGGGCCATTTTAGATTTCTTAGTGAATATTTGTGAAATGAAAAAACAGAGGAGGGCCAGCCCTACCTTCCAGAGATCCTATACATAGAAAGAAGGTGTAGGAAGACTATATTTGTCAGTGTCTCACTTCAAATAATAAAAAATTGTGCAAAAATTTTTTTAATGCATTAATTTTATACTAGGACTTCTCCTCAGGAAGTTATCTGCAGTAACGTCAACCTCTTTTTTACAGCATCTGATTTTACTGTATGACCTAGCAGTTTGGTTTGGGGCTCATATGTAATCCTCTATCTTGACAATGTTCTGTAGGGTGCAGACCCCTACCAGCATGCTAGTGATACCAAGACTATCATGGCAGAGGCTCCTGCCTGTCTAGATGAAGTAGCTATTGATTTTTCCTAACAAATTATTTGGCTTAGAGAAGTGCAAATTATGACTGTTGAGACTAAAGAGAGTACGTGTACTCCTGAGAATACTGTTGTCCAACGGGTGGACAATGGTCACCACATCTGAAACTCAGAATTCATATTGTTCCAGTTGTTCTCTTTAGTCGTGAGAACCACAACTATTGATAAGCCAAGCCAGGTTTCTTGGCTTCCAGGCCATTCAGAGGCCATAATTTCTTTTTAATGTGATGGTGTTTGTCCCACTTTCAAACACACCAGACTGTTTTCTGGACATATTTTTTCAATAAATGCTGTTTATTAATAAATAAATGCTTAAATAAAGAATAAATGCTATTCTTTTCAATAAAGAAATCTATTGTGAAATATTGTTCTTTGGGTATATGTTCATGAAATTAATTAATTCTGCAATATCAACTATCTGTATACTAAGTCTTCTAATCTCGTTGAAGACTAGGAACTACATCAAAGTGTTTTGGTTTTTGTTTTGGTTTGTTTTTTTGGTTTTGTTTTGTTTTGTTTGTTTTTTTAACATTAAATTATAAAACAGGTCAATACCTTCACAGGGGTACAATACTGAAGTTAAATACATTTGACAGTGAAGATATTATCTAATAGCAGTTGTAATTCAAAACACAGGAATAATGGAATGAAAAGACCATGTAAATTATTTTTTTAGAAGAGAAAACATATTATGTTGATGTTTTGTAATTCTTGTGCAATATGTTTTGAGAGACCAGACTGAACACTTCATTAAACCAATTTTATCCCTTTCTAATTCTATTGGCACTGATAGGATTAAACTGGTATCCATCTGGAATAATGTAAAAGCAAATCATATATTGTATTTTTATTTTTCCTCTTTGGTTTTTCTTTTATTTAAATTAATCTTAATGTCAGAAGCCTGCTGGGAGCAGAAGTATATTAGAAACGTGACATTTGTCACTGAATTTTCATCTGCAGAGAGAAAGCATTGCTTAAGATCAAATCCTTAGTTTTTTTCCTTTTCTCCTGAAATGTTTTGTATCTTTTTTTCCCACTGTATAGCACAAACATTTCAATTTGGGTATAAAAATGCACAGAAAATTTATACAAATATGGAAGCTTTTTAAAGAAAAGACTTGGGTATAACACCTAGCATTATGGGTAGACTTATCATTTCGTGAAAATGTTTTTCACTCTGCCATCAATATGTTCCTTCTATATTCCTAGAGATATTTGTTTTCTGTGTTTTGTCAGCAATTTACTTTTGCTAGTTCTTATACTCTAGTTTCTATGGAAAGTTCACACCTGTTCAGAGGAAACTGAAAATTCTTAAACAGATTGCTTTAGCATTGGAGGTGGGGAAGCTTTGGTATAAATGTGATGAAAAGAGACCTGGAAATCCCTGAAATACTTGAAAAATAATAGTAATAATTTAAAAACTACTTAAAGATAAAGAGCTTTTTCTGCTGCATTTTAAGGAGATATACGTTGCAAAATTAGAACTGAAATCACTTTGTTGTTGGTAAGAAGGGAACTGTTTTAAAAAATAGGCAGTGTGCTGAGAATTCAGTGGATAAAAAGACACACAACAGAATATTGAATTTAAAAGTAACATTAAGATCTAGTTCAGAGAAAAAATCCTGAAAGCTTCTGAATGAAAAGTCTTAATCTAAGAAAGGTTAAGAATAGCTAAAAAGGGACTCAGGAGGCTGTGACTCAAAACTGGTTGCAGAAGGGCCAATATCTGCTCTTTTCCATTAGGAAGGTTTGTCATTTTGTAAAGTTGTAAGTCAGATGGAGCAACTGATTGCGACTTCACAACCTGTTGAAGTTCAAGTGCACTTAAGTACCAGCTGTGTCATTTTTATTCCTCAGTGCACTCATGGCTCCTTCTTTCTTTTTCATGTACACATTTTCAGAAAGTTTAGATTTTGATTGAAGAACAGAAGCCAGGTGAGAACTTCATAGAAGACTGTCATGGTCATTATGTGCCCCATTCATTCCGTGCCCTAGTGACTGGGGCAGGTTAAGACAAAGAATTGAGTCTTATTATTCTTAGTCAGCATCTGCAAATTAAAGGGGGATTCAGACGTATCTCATCCTCTTGTCTCTTCTTCACTGCATATGTTTTGTGCCAAACCATAGAAAGAATTTTGTATAAATGGACAGTGTCCTTCAGAAGATACTAATACACCTGCTGTTATCTGGTTGATATAACCCAATAGAACAGATGACAGGAAAGGGTCAGGTGGGATTGAAAAATAATACTAATTATGATATGAAGGAATGAGTTTTTGCAGCTTAGATGCATTGTACATATATGCTACTTGATGCCATCCTTGTGTTAAGGGGAAATGAAAATCTAAAGGAGCATTATGCTGAAGAAAGCAGGATAAGGTTTCAGGGAACTTCTAGGAGCTGGCAGGATGGTGCTGTATCTATCTGAGGTTGCATTAATGCAAGGAACAGAGACAGTAGCTCTAATACCTGGGTCAGAGAAGAGAAAGACAATCATTTCTGACAGTCAGTGAAAGCCACCCCTCTGCAGTGAGAGTGGGGCTGTGGCTCTAGCAAACAGCAAATCTGACGGTCAGCTGCACATGAAAGACAAAGACTTCACCAACTAACTCTGAAGCAAAACTGCTCTCACTGAACATGCATTCTGCAGGCTTTAAAAGGAATCTGCTAAAAGAATCCCGGAAATGAAGAAAAGAGTGGTTTGATCCAGCACGAGGAGAAAGCCAAAACACTTTTAGCTCAGCCATAGTGACCGCAGCATTTACAAACTTCTCATGTGGAAAATGTGCTGGCAGGCCCTTTTCTGAGAATGGAGGATTCTTTTGACACAAAACAACCTGTATTTCTGACAATATCTCTGTCTGTACCTTTGAGACGAGCAGTCTGGTTTTTGCATAACTGTGGAAAATTCATGTTCTCATTAGAACAACTTCTGATTGCATCACAGGAAAGAGAAAATGTGCTGTGAAGTACAAAAATCAGAAATTAATAAGAGTTCATTAAATGAGAAGTGGACAAGAAAGGAAAAGGACTATAGTGGTAAAACAGATAACAAAACTTATGTTAAACTTGCATTTATAATGTGAAGTATAGGGTTAAATAATACAGGCAGCAACATCTTTAGTGTAAAAAAAAAGAAATAAAATTGTACAGTGACTTTCATATTCATTTAGAATCCCTGGATGAACCTTATCAGATGCATTGCCTTACTTGTCTGAAGTCTGCTTCATTTGCTTTTGGTTGTACTAATACTTTGATTCAGGTAGAAAACTACTTTTTTTCCTTTTTCTTTCTTTTTATTTTTCTTTTGTCTTTCTCTCCCTCTCTTTTTTTTTTTTTTTTTTTTTTTTTTTTTTTTCTACAGCCTTATTGTAGGAAACATGAATCTTATTCCTTGTTTCTGGGACTCAGTAAAAGTCTCTCCTTTCTGTGTCTGTGTACCTGCCTTTCCCGGGAATCACACAGTGGGGTTGTCATTTGCTTACCAGAGAAACCGTGACATTTCCAGCCTTGTTACTCACAGAAGAAAAGGACCCAGCTTGATGGAGTTTCTTCTCTGGGTAGTACACCTGCATTATAAGAAACAATAAAAGAAACTGTCGCTCAGAAAACCTTTAAACTTCCCTGGTGTATAAATCTGGAAGGGTTTAGTTGTGATTTTATTCTAAGACAAGGAAGTGGCAAGAGTAATCATTCCTCAGAAAATTTCAGTTTGACTTCAAATCACTTGTGGACAATTTATTAGGAAGCTGGAGATAAAATTTTGATCATTCTGCCTTCCTGAGTACCTGTTGCTCAAACAGGTATTTGGCTGATAGCAAGATCTAGCAAATTTGCACACATGAACTGCAGAACTGGTCAGGTATCACATAAGGCTTTTGGGAGACCCTTCAGAGACCCTCCACACTTACATTCCATTTGTATAATAACAATTTTCCTTTTAGGTCCTGAGTTACATTAGCAACAAATGCAGGACAGGGGGAAGATGTCATGGTTTTTTGGCTCTTTGTTGTTTTTTTTTTTTTATGTGAGAAAAACATTGATGACATCAAGCAAGCGGTACATCAATTTGCTAGAGGGATGGGGTGCCATCTAGAGGAATCTTGCCAGGTATGAGGATTGGGTTTGCACAAACCTCATGAAATTAACAAAATGAAGTTCTGAACCTGGGTTGAGTCAATGTCTGCATCAATGTGGGCTGGGAGGCAAATGGATTGAGATCAGCTCTGTTGAGAAGAATTTAGGGACATTGGTGGATGAAAAAGCAGACAGTGTGGGCTTGCAGACAGAATGTAGGCTTGCAGCTCAGAAAGCCAATTGTAAAAAAAGACAAGTAGGAAGCAGAGAGAGAAAGAGAGATGATTCTTTCCCTCTACTCCATTTTCATGAGACTCCATCTGGTGTAATGTGTCTGGTTCTGTCATGTCCAGCATAAGAAAGAGACAGATATGTTAGAACAGGTGCAGAGGAGGGCCATAAAAATAATGGTCAGAAGTACAGACCACATGTCCTATGAAGAAAGGTTGGGAAAGATGGGATTGTCCAGCCTGGAGAAGAGAAGGCTCCGAGAACACCTTATTGTGGACTTTCAATATATAAAGTGAGTATGTAAGATGGAAAGAGACTTTACCAAGACCTGTAGAGACTGAGAAAGAGGGAATGGTTTTAAACTGAAAAATATAGATGTAGATTGGACACAGTGAAGGAATTTTTCTTGCAGTTATATTTGTGAGAACTGGAACAGGTTGCCTATTGTTGGAAATGTTCAAAGTTAGTGGGATGGATGGAGCTTTGAGTAACCTGGTCTAGTGAAAGATGTCCTTTTCCTTGGCAGGGAAGGTCACTTCCAAATTAATTCATTCATATCTATGTTTTTCTATTTTCTAAACTCAAATTTTAGAGGGGAAGACATCTTCCTGTAACAGATATTTTTTATATTACAAGTATTGAACTTTTATAAAAATTTTAATTCAACTCCTAAGGCTGAGGTTTTTGCACATTGCTATGAAATTCTCAGAGTTTCTCACATTTTGCATTGTAAAAATCAAAGAAACTTTCAAGAGCCGAAGAGATGTTTTGAAGACTGAAAATTGCCTGGTTGAAGTCTGCATTAAGTCACAAAGTAATTCCACTAACTCAAGTAGTTTGTGGTTTTATCTGTCTTCAGATAAAGTCTCTGTCTGTGATCAAGACATAATTGAGGCAGCTTAACAGCGAATCATACACTTCTAGAACATCATCAGGTTTAGCACTTTTAAAAGGTTTAAGGTTTTCCACAGATACAAGCTTTTCACATAGGAGATCAAAAAGAAAACAGTGGGTCTGAATTTCCTACTATCACTCAGGACCATTATTCAAGAGCCTATGGATGAGTGGATTTTGTTTATTAACACAGCTTATTTAACTTATAAAGAAAAGGTAGATAGGTTCCTTTTACAGGTTTTTTTTGTTTATTTTTTGCTAAAATACATTCAGATCTTTAAATAACATGTTATTAATTTTTAAGCCTGTATATACACCTTTTAAGGTCAAAATTCAACAAATAAATCACTGCTTAATATTCAAAAATTTCATGGCTTTAATCATCAGAAGTGTCAGAACTGTAGATTATTTATTTATTTGTTTCACTCAAACTTTTTATCACAATGCTGACAATAAGGATATGTTTTCTCTTAAAGAGGTGATACACAAAGCCCCTTCAAACATGGAGATAATTCTAAACCACTTTTCTGATCAGTTATTTTTCACCAATAATAAAACAGTTGAAGTTTTCCACTAGTATACAGTTCTTCACTTCAGCCATGTCTACAGAATTCTTATTTACCATCTATGTTTCAGTAAATACATTCTTATAAAACCTTATGTGTATAAAACTTTATGCAAATCCTTAAAACAAAACACCCAGAAAAAATCAAAACACAAACAAAACAATAAAGAAAAGGGAAGGAAAAAAAACCAAACAAAAAACCCCAACCAAATTAAAAAATGCACCAGAATTGAAGTCCAGTCCATGAAACCTGGAAAGCTTAAAAGCTTAGAACTTAAAAAATTATTAGGCAGAAGATATTCACTCTTCAGAAAAAGAGAGAGAATCTGTGCAAAAAGGACACTAAATAATGAAGTCCAAGTTAGCCTTTACCTGTATAGCTCCTTCTCATATTTCCCAACAGGAAAAGAGAACTGGATGAAAATTAATTCTCTAGCTTCATCTCCCAAATTTTATTTTATCTTCCATAATAAGTAAACAAAAAAACCCAAAAAACCAAACCAAAACAAAATCCCTAAGCCTTCTACATATAACCAACAACACAGGGGCACCAAAACTGGTCACTGAGGAACAAAAAATGGAAGCTGAACACTATGTAAGACCTATAAAATTACAATTAGCAGCAAAGTGAAACAGCCTCTTGGATTTATTTTATGGCATCTTCAAGGATAGAGATTAGAAAAAGATACTTGACAGTATTTCTTTTTGAAATGCTACAAAAAATAAGTCCAAATGGGGCAAAAACTGATCAGTTTCCACATGTTGTTCCAAGTCCTAATTTCACACTTTGAGATTTTTTCTGAAATACTTTTCACTAATACAGTCAAGGCACTTTTTATAGTTGATATCTTTGCACTAAGCAAAAATAGGTATAATTTAAAGGCTTCACAATGGAAATTGCTGTTTGTTTTAAGTTGTCTTTAAAATTCTGCCTAGCAGATTCTAATACTTAGTTCCTATATTTTGTTCACAGTCCAAATAAATAGTCTCATGTAGGAGGCACAAAATATTGTTGGCTGCTGCAAGTTTCATTTTGCCTAGGAAGACATGCACCATATTCTCCATCAGAGCCCAGTAAAACACCTCAAGCTTCACAGAGTTTTCATGTCTAATTTTTATTACAGCCCTCGTATTTTGGCAGTGCATCATGTAGCTTTTCATCCTTATAATACATAAGAAATGCCATACTTTACTTTGGATTCTTGTATGAAATTAATTTTTCTTTAAAGTCCATTCATTTTTGCTGTCACTAAGCACCAGCTTCAACCTTAAGGAGATAAAGTGTTCTATTTCACACCAAAGTCAAGCTGTTTTGTCCTCTTTCTGTTTTTTTGATTATTAGTCATGCCTTTTACAGTTGTCTTTTGGGACTCCCTGCTTTGTTGATACATTTCCTTTTCCATCTATGTGGTCTTTTATTGCACTGGCTTTTAATTAATTTCAATGATGTTGATGAAATTTTGAGCTTCTGTACGTTACTGTTTATATCATAGAGAACTGGCACACCTTTCTCAAAGTCTTTTTCTGTTCATAGAATCATAGAATCATAGAATTAGCCGGGTTGGAAGGGACCTCAGAGATCATCTAGTCCAACCCTTGACCCACCGGAGCAGTTGCTAGACCATGGCACTGAGTGCCACATCCAGTCTTTTTTTAAATGTCTCCAGGGACGGAGAATCTACCACCTCCCCGGGCAGTCCATTCCATAGCCTAATCACCCTCTCCGTGAAGAAATTCTTTCTAATATCTAACCTAAACCTCCCCTGGCACAACTTAAGACTGTGTCCTCTTGTCTTGTTGAAGGTCGTCTGTGAAAAGAGTCCAGTTCCCACCTCGCTACAGCCTCCTTTCAGGTAGTTGTAGACAGCAATGAGGTCTCCCCTGAGCCTCCTCTTCTTCAGGCTGAACAGCCCCAGCTCTCTCAGCCTCTCCTCATAGGGCCTGTGCTCAAGTCCCTTCACCAGCCTGGTTGCCCTCCTTTGGACCTGTTCCAGGACCTCTACATCCTTCTTAAACTGAGGGGCCCAGAACTGGACACAGTACTCGAGGTGTGGCCTAACCAGTGCTGAGTACAGGGGAAGAATCACCTCCCTGGACCTGCTGGTGACGCTGTTTCTGATACAGGCCAGGATGCCATTGGCCTTCTTGGCCACCTGGGCACACTGCTGGCTCATGTTCAGTTTCTTGTCAATGCAGACTCCTAGGTCCCTTTCTGCCTGACTGCTCTCCAGCCACTCTGTCCCCAGCCTGTAGCGCTGCATGGGGTTGTTGTGGCCAAAGTGCAGGACCCGGCACTTGGCCTTGTTGAACCTCATCCCATTGGAATCGGCCCAGCTCTCTAGTCTGTCCAGGTCCCTCTGCAGAGCCCTCCTGCCTTCCAGTTGGTCCACACTTCCTCCCAGCTTGGTGTCATCTGCGAATTTGCTGATGATGTTCAGATAGACTTCTACATGGTCAAGTTAATGTGCACATATTACTCATAGGATAATATTCATTTTGTGAATCTAAGAAAGAAAACACCTTTTCATGTTCTCTTTCAGGAAAGAAGGAGCTTTTCCTGTTTCATGTGGGTCAGTGCTTTCTGACTATGAAACTGTGGTACTATAAAGTAAATTTTTGTCAGATTTATTCCTTTCAGGAAGCATAAAACATTTAAGGAGTTAACCATAGTAGTTGCATAGGTTCAGTGTTAATTATTTATAATTATTGTTATTTTTGAAGACATCCTCTAGTTTCCCTTCTTGCTGACATCCAGTAATGTTATTAGCCTATAAGGGACAACACTAGTAGAGTTCAAGAAAAAATGCACTGCCACAAACAAGAGAAGAATTGTTAGCTGCTGGCAAAGCTAGAATTAAGTCTCTACTGTCTTTCCTAGTCTGATAATACTTTTTAATTCTGCTTTTCCTGTTTTGAGTTGCTCTCCTATTACTAAAATCTATTTTCTTCATTAAGCAAAACATGAGAACAGTGATATTTTTTTATTCCTTTAACTGTGAGATGCAGAGGTTATTTGTACCTGAACTACAACATTTAAGGGGGCATTTTAAAACATCTCTCTAAACAGATCAACAAACTGCTGCTGTATTAAAATTTGGTGAGGTTACCTCCCTACACAAGAAAACTCAGAGAAGGTTATTAAGGTACCAAGGAATCAAGAAAGGAGTAAAACTCAAAGGAGTAAAAGGAGTAAAAATCAAGTAGGAGTAAAACTACTAGGATGACATAAAAGCTTATGATTACTTATATTCTCTTCTTATGATAAATAATAATCAATAATGTTATCTTGGTTTTAAAATGATGCCAAAAATTTATTGAGATGAATGATGAACAACAGCTTTGTTGTCTTGTTATTTTAAGTTTGCTGAGAAAGAAAGACTCATGTCATTGCAATTACATCAGAGACAAAGTTCCTGCTATTGCCCCTTAGAATTTTTTTTCTCAGAACTATGAATTTCTGCAGGATTGAAAAGAAATAAATGTTGAAGAATTTTAAAATTAATTCCAGCTACAGGAACTTGTACATTCCTTTATAACTACAGTCCAGATGTACCACATCTCCAGGACACTATTTTCAGAATAATGGAAAACTATGATTGAAACAAACAAAGAAGTATTGATATATTGAATTGAATATTTCAAGTTATTCACAAGAAAAGTATAGAGGTAAGAATGAACACAGCTGCAATAAGATGAATGCACCTCTGAAAACAGTATTTAAGCTGTTAAGTATTTAAGGTCTCATTGTCTGATAAGAACAGATAACCGTGAGAACCGTAAGAACAGGACCATAACAGTAATGCTGTTCCACAAAAAAGTATTTCATTTTCAAAATATGATAACTCAATGCACAGTACATGGAAGTTTAATATGTAATGTTTTAGCTTACCCAAAAGAAGATGGAAGGTTTTCTACAATGAGAGTGTTCATAAAAGCCAGATGTCACTAAACTGTTTTTAAATCTAATTTATGTTATTTGCTTTGCTATTTCTCACCCTTCATATTGTGAAGTTTTAAAAATGCATTTTCTCCTCTGCTTACTCTTTTAACATTCTTACTATATTATCCTTACAAAAAGAAGAACAAATCATTAACATCCTGTTTTCTGTGTAATTTTGCATATGAAATAGGATATAATTTTTGCTGAAATAGACTTTTGAATATTGAAATTTACAGATTTTTTTTTGTGAAGGAGGGAATACTAAGAGGTTCTTATTCATAAATTAAGTTGTTAGGGGTTTATTAATGCTCAATTTTGATCATGGATATGATGGAGCAAGATAGAAAACTTTGGTTTTCCTTTCTTCACGATATAAAAATGTGCTTTGAATGGAAATTATTTACTTCTAATTTTAACAGAAGCTTTTTTTTGTTTGCATTTTCAAACAAGAAAAAAGGTGCTTTTTGAGTTATGAAAAAATGCTACATACTAGAGGAAATATTTCCAATGTGCACATAAAAAGCTATAAAAAATGTTTCAGTAGGCAATGCTTTCTAGGGACCCTGTCAAAAGTGTTAATTTAACTCTGACTGACCTACTGAATAACAAAGAGGCTTCTATGAAAATAACTTTTTTTGGATATAGATTCTACTATAAAAACAAAGACCTAGGTTAAAAGTTTTCAGCCTCTGACTTAATTCTGAAGAAAAACTCCAATCACCTCATGCCCAGACAATAAATTTGTTTGCTGAAGAGCAAGTGGTTGTATTTTTAAAATCTTAATTCATATTGTTGCTAGATCTAAATTTAAAAATGAGCTGGTTAGCCTTCTGAATTGTTAGATTGTCATAAGGATTTTCACTCTTCCTTTTCTGTTTTCAACCTAAGTATCTCAGTCTCCTCCAGTATGTAGAGAATTCACTGATAACATTTGAAAAAATTGTTCCTGAAAGGATTATATGAGTAAATTATAAGATAGAGGTCAGACTTAAAAAAGAGTATGACTTAAAAAAAGTATGATTGGTCATCCATTTCCTAATCTTGCTGACACTGAAGGTATCTTACCATTATTTTCAGAATGTTTTCCTAACTTGACTGTTGGGTTTTTGTCTTTTGGTTTTTTTTTTTAATTAATATGAACTTTAATCACAGAGACAAACACATAGGTTTCCACATTTGAATAAGCTCACCAATGCAATGATGAGGTGGTTCACAATTGTTAATTCCTGTATTTAGTCTTCCATATTGATTCTATTAAAGCTATATTTAACTGACTCCTAGATTTAGGCTAACTAATTAAAGCACTAAATAAACAAATTATACTTGTTTTCAGTGAATCTTTTCACTTTCTGGGTGCCCAGATCCCAAGTAAGTATGCAAATCAGACTTAAATAAAATAGAAAAGTAGATCTAGTGTGGCAGATCTCAAATATTAAAAGAGGAAAGTTATACGTCATTTGAAGACATAAAAACAAGAGTATTGCAACCTGGAAAAATACTTTGTATACATTATAGAAGATATCCTGGAAAACAGCAGATAGTATGTATGATATTTTTCCCTCTTGAAAATAAAGGTATGAGATATAGGGAGACACAGGAAAAAAGCCCAGTTTGGAAGGGACTTCAAGAGATCATCTCATCCAGCCTGGTAAGATGCAGACTCCCCCTGACTGTATTTCAGATGGACAACTGAGTGCTTCTTGGCATAAGTGGAACTTGACATTTGGTTTTGCAACTTCTTTTATGTGCTGCTGGTGAGATTTCTTCCTGTGAATATTGCTCATAGGTTTTATCCACTGTCAAGATTCCAGACTTTTGCTGGTTACTACATACAAGAAAGGAGAGTCAAGTGATATCCTGTTCCTTCAAGCCACCAAAGATTATGGCTCATTTTCCTCCAAGGTTGTGTCTGTTTACTGTTGATGTCCTTTTTCTTGTAGTCATTGAAAGTCAGTACCACGGTGCCCCGATATTTCTTCCTGCAGTCTCAATTATGTATTTCTGGTTCCCTCTTCCTGTGCTCACCAAAGTCTGGTTTCAGACATAGCTACAAACCTGAAAACATAGTTTTTACTATTGAAAAATCTGAATACATCATTTTTTACATAATATAAATATACTGCTCTACCTTTTACTATGAGCTGAATCTCTCACTCTTGTCTCTGTCTACCTTTTTACTTTAAGTAGTTCAATATTTACTTTAAGTACTTCAGGGTATACTTAGCCTGTAAATTCTGGTTTTCTTTCTCAAAAACTAGTGGTTTTTGTAAGAATATTCTTCACATGTGTGGTGTGTTGCGGAGTCATTAAAATATTTTCTGGAAGCAGTCTGTGAGACCTTTCAGAGAAGAAAACAGCTGAGTACTTGAAAGTGTCCCTTTCTCATGTCTTTTCAAATGGAATTTTTTTTCTCTTGATTTAAATTGGCCTTTTGTCAAAAGAGTCAAGTTTTATTCCTAGCCTTCCTATTAACTTATGTGGCTAGGTACTTATTGTCGAAATGAACCATCATTGTTAAGCCTGTTCAAAAGCTTAGGTATATATGTGTCCATCTCCTTGCATAAGAAAATGTGTGATTAAGCTGACAATTTATCTACATCTGTGAGTGTCTGATCTCACTAATTTGAAATTGTCTAAAGAAAAAACAATTTTAAAGTGAATAGCCCTGGCTAGGGTGGAGGGCCTGGCCTGGCCAGAGCTGAGCAGGGGGTGACACCAGGAAAGAGATAAGAATTAACAGCTGAGGGGAGAATACCCCTTTTCTGAGGGCCAGCCTGCAATGCTGGGATGTCCTTCCAGTCATGATTACCCTGGCCAGGGTGGAGGAAGCCACCTTGATTGTACTGATGCTGCTGTACCTGGCTGAGGTGGCTGGAATGGAGTGGGGAGTGGAAAGAGACAAGACCTGTGTGCTGGAAGCCCCCCCTCCAGGCAGTCTGTCTGCAATGGCTCTGATGCCAATGACCCTGGCTTCTGTGGCAGCTGACTGACAGCTGCCCCTTTGGAACAAAAGGAACTCAGGGGTATATCTGGCTGTCCATCCTGTGGCTGTTTGGCTATCTCTTGACCCACAGCCATTTGGCATTGGACCCTGTCCAGAATCAGCCCCATCTTGAAGAAACTCACTGGACAGCTGGACCCCTGGTGGTGACAGCAAGACAAGAGGGCATGGTCTTAAGTTGTGCCGGGGGAGGTTTAGATTGGACATTAGAAAGAATTTCTTTACCTAGAGGATGATCAGATATTGGAATGGGCTGCCCCGGGAAGTAGTGGATTCTCCGTCCCTGGAGATATTTAAAAAGACTGGATGTGGCACTCAGTGCCATGGTCTAGTAACTGCAGTGGTTCAAGGGTTGGACTTGATGATCTCTGAGGTCCCTTCCAACCCAGCCAATTCTATAATTCTATGACTCTCAATCTCTCTCTCGCTCTCTCTTATATCTTCTTTTCCTATCTCTCTCTTTTGCCTGGCTCTATAATTTTGCTTGTGTCAATTGTCAAATAAAGTCTGCTTGCACTTGACCTTTCTACGGTTGGACATCATTTCACGGGTCCAAAACAGAAATAAATTTCAATGTTACCTCAGACATTAACAGATTTTTATGATGTAATAAAATAATGAAAAAACAAATTTTATGTACAAGATATACATTACAGAGAACTTTATTATTGCCTTCATGGCATTTGAAGCAGTGACACTAACTGCTCAGCACAGTCTCAAGTGAAACAAAGAATGAATTTGCACACCAATTTTACTAATGTAGTTCTTTCCAGGACAAAATTATTTTTTCAGAACACTGAAAAAACATCTAATAGAGCATTAATTTTTTATTATTATTTATTTATTATTATTATTTATTATTTTCCTGCAGGAATCTTAATTGATAGCTATACTGTCAATATATATATATATATATATATATATAATTGATCCTGTATGAATCCTCTAGTGAAACTTAACATCTGTTATTCTAATTTTTATTGAGAAATCATGATGTTGCAAGAACAAAAATAAAAAATAGAGAAAAATATTTTGTTCTTGTGTATGGTAGTGGCAGAATAAATATTTCTGAGCTTATTGTATCTAATGTTAATAACATATCAGTAAGATTTGAGCTATAGGACTCCTGATACATTCCTAAATTATTTAGACCTGTGTAGACACCTTTCTGATATAAGTCAGCTTTTCCTTTACAGATTATTGGTATGTAAGTTTTTACTAGAAATTTTAGTGTGTTTTGTTAGGCATGCAGAATTAAGTAGTAGATGGCTTTCAGAAATTGTAGGCAACAGTAGCATTTTCTGGTTTTTATTCTAAGACTGACCTTTTTAAATTTTTTTTTCCTGTTAAAGGCTGTTAAAGGATGAAGTTTTCATCCCTTTTTGGAAATCTTTTGGGAGTTCTTTAACAGGAAGCTATAATGACACCACCTTTTCAGCAAAAGCTAAATAAATTTCAGCTTAATATAATAATATAAAGGATGCTCAGATCAGAATGAAACTCTGCTCCCCTGCCCTCCAAACAACACCAAAAACAATACTAAACCAAAACCTATCACCTCATTTAATTTTTATTCAGCCAGTATTTTGTAATTAGACAAACCTGTCCTGTTCCTTTTGCAAAGAAAATACCTTATGAGTTTTCAGCTCCAAACTATTGTGGCTTAAGAAAAAGTGGTACTCCACCCCTCTTTACACAACAGCTCCTGATTTTCAAATGTAATTTTATCTATTCTATTTTATGTAAAACAGTACTTAAAGTTAGGACTGACTGTTGATTTATTTTAGGAGGGGCTGAACGATATATAAGTGATCTGGACACTCATCTATTCATGGGTGAACCCTATGAGCAACACATACACAGCTTCCACAAGAATGCTATTAACTTAAATTACTGTGGATTAGAAGATGATTAGGCAAGAAAGATTTCACATTTATTTTAAAATAAACAAATTTCACATATATTTTGGGACAATTTTTTATTATAAGCAAATTTGTTATATAAGGAAGAAGAGAATTGCTGAGGTGGTGTCACATTTGAAGATTACACAGTTCAGTCTTCTGCTCAGAACAGGGTTATCTAGAGCAGGTTCATCACCTAGGTCATCTATGAAGAGGTTTAAGACTATTGGCCCCAGTATCCACACCAAGGATATATTGTTAGTGGCTGGTCTTCAGCTGGACATTCTGGCACTGGTTACAACCCTGTCAGTTCAGAGTTTTCAGTACCTCTTTCTTCTTATGTACTTTATATTTCATCAGATTTTCTATGTAGATCTTTATGAAAAACAGGGTCAAAAGCCTTACTGAAATAAAGATAAGCAACATATACTGCTCTTCCCTCATCTACTAAGCCAGCTGCCTCCTATTAAGAGGAGGCTATTAGGCTGGTTTAGTACAATTTGCCCTCTGGTCACTGCTTCCATCTTATTAAGCTAGGGAAAAATATTTCCACAAAACCAAATTGATTTTAGAAAGCAGAATGTTCATTCTTACCACAAGCAAATCTACAAGAAGCAGAGAGTTCAAAAACCAGTACATTTTTAATAAAGAAGCAGATCAAGAACCCAGCTTGTCCTTTCATTATGATATTTTTTATTTATTAAAGAAGAAATTACTCTTCCTTCTCTCTTTCTACTCCAAATTATATTTTTGTCTCAAACTTTCCAATAAATAAAGATTTTGATGTAGAAGAACAGTATTTCAACCTCAAAGGTGATTTTTTTTTTCCAGAAAGGTATAGCTGAGTGTAATTAGAGATGGGGGCTGGAATATTATTGCATGTTAAAAGTTACCATTGAGATAATAAAAAACCCCTCTAATGAATAGCTACATTCCATCAGGAATATATGGAAATTGGAACCTGTGACTATACAGTGCCAGGGGAAGTTTAGGTTGGATATTAGGAAGAAATTCTTTACAGGGAGGGTGATCAGGCATTGGAATGGGCTGTCCAGGGAGGTGGTGGACTCTCCGTCCCTGGAGGTTTTAAGAAGAGACTGATGTGGCACTCAGTGCCATGGTCTGGGAACCACAGTGGCAGTGGATTAAGGGTTGGACTTGGTGATCTCAGAGGTCCTTTCCAACCCAGATGATTCTATGATTCTTTAATGTACAATACATATCACATCGTAGGTATATATTTGTTTCAAGGAACCTGTTCCAGCAAAGACTATGCAGTTATAACAGTGGGTCTGTCCAGAGAGTAAAGGTACAATTCACTTTTTTTGTGTGTGCTTTAATTATTTCATTTCCAGGCCACAATCAACAGCATGGACTTCCAAAGTGCACATATAATTTGTGGCATCTATCATTTTGTTTTGGATTTTAAATGTAAACAGATATAACCAGAAAATTACAACTGTTCCCTTCATTCTAGAGTTTCCTTACTCTCTTGCATAGCATTACTGACTGAGCAATGTAACCTATATTCAAATTACACTGAATATGGAATGAAATTGAACAGAAGTTCAAGACTTTTAACTTTAGCATGTTGGAGATATAAGCCTAGATCTTCTTACCTAAAACTTGTTCCCCCTTGGCTCTAAGCAACTAAATTTCCAGTCTTCCAATCCTAAGTTTTTTTCCCCTGTGCTTGATTTCATTATCGATATTATCAAGTTACTGTAACCATACTGGTAAGCTTTAGAAGAAATTTTACATGGAAATTTATTAAATTCATTACCAGTCCCAAGACATTACTTTTATTCAGCAGATAAAATGAACACTTTTAAATGAAAAAAAACCAAAACAAAACAGTTTGAAAGCTGAACATAATATATCTGTTCATTGAAGAATCAAATAATGCAAAATCAGCTGGATGCTATTGTAAACTCTTGACATTTTCTAGCTAGATGATCTGAAAAATCACATATACCCAACTTCCTTATCTTCATGATAAAGAGAAAAAATGAAAATAAGAACTTTTGTACAGTATTTTGACACTGATGATATTAAATAGAGGTTAAATATTTTTAGCAAATATTTTTAGTAGATATTTGTCAAATTTCAAAATTAAAAATTTTTGCAACCTACATATAGAATCCCAAAAGCAAAGCAATGTAAGAACATAAAGATTGAACCTTCTCATTGCAATACAGACAAACATATATACATATGCTTCTGTGAATTTTTCACAAGATCTTGTTCAGCAAGACCAGATATAACAGCTGAAAAATGTAATTTTTTGACAATAACCTGGACAAGATAGAATCTAATTTGTATGTGCACCAAAAATAAGAAACTCCAAGATCTATTCATAGAAGAAATAATTCTTGTGGTTTTCTTTTGGTCACCACCACTATGTTCTGTTTTGTGATGGATATTTAAGAAAATTTAAAGAGAAAAAAATAGAACCAAACTGACTTTCATCTTAAGATACAGTTTTCATTTAAAAAATTTAGGTGCCAAAGAAACAGTACAACTCTCTAAAATCCTCAATAGATTCAGATTTCAGATTTAAGTTACTGAGTTTCTTACTAGGTTGCTTTACATGAAGATTTTCAAGACCATTTTTCATTTCATAAGATGAAGATGAAACCCTTCAGAAAAAAAAAAGGTTGCATTTTTTTTTTTTTAGCATATTTTGCAAGTAATGAAGCAGGCACACACATAACTGAGTAATCCTGCATCTGGCATCATCCTGCTTCAGCGAGCTTCACACACTTTCATCCAAGAAAGGGCACCAATTTCTCGCCATTGAAAAATTTGGTGATCATTTTTCTATGAACAATTCGTGTTCCACCCATTGCACAGCTTCAAATGATCTAAAAGTTCTAAATGGGTCATTTCTTGACTCTGTTGTATCAGAGTCAGAGCAATTTCAAGCCTGGATTATATGGTCACACATGACATTAGAAAAACAATCCTTTGTCATCTAGTACTCCAGAGGATAGTCTAGAAGGGAAGATCCTCAGAATACCTTATTTTCTCTCTGTCTCAGGCATCTAGACAAGTTCAGTCAATTCCGTCTCAGTACATCCTCAAGCAGACTAGCATTAGAACTGTCTTGCAGTGTAACACACTTTTTCCCAAACAAGGAAACCAGAATGGAAGACAAAGTTACAATAGCTATCCTATTCTGTTATAAGCACATCCCAATTACCTATTATTATAATCTCCAAGTACACGGTTTTATGAAATTTATCCCCCCAAGAACCACACGTTTGGCACACAGGAACTTTAATAGCTCACCATAAGCTGGACTAAACAGCAACTTTTTGATCAACTGTGTGAAAAAAACAAGTATATAGAGAAAAATCGTTATGGCTTCTGCAATGAAAGAGGAGATATGTAAAAATTAGAGAATGCAAACAAATTGGCATTACTATAAACATGAATTTAAAGTTGCTAATACAGAGAAATGTAGATATGGGTGTGAACAACATATAAAAGAAGGATTAGTTTTCTAAATTAGGATATCCAGTTTCACACTACCAGCAAATAGTAATGTATACTCAAACATACCTATGACATTTTCTTTGAGATTTTTGTGAAGAAATCTCAGTTGTTAGCTTTTCTAACACCATGAGCAGTTATTCTGAATGCCAGTAGGTGTTAATTGTTGATTGACTGGACCTTGCTTTAATTTTGCACAAAATCAGACCAGTAATGCCTTATTATACTTTGATGGGTTGACCTTCTCCTCATATTCTGTCATACTGGACAATTTTATCACAACAACTTTAGGTCATCTAATTACCTACATCACACATCTTATTGTGAATCTTGATATGGACGAAGTAATGTTTAGTTTACAAGGCTGTGATTGGTAGTGATCACTTAGAATTCTCCACCACCAGTAATGTACATTCATACAAGTTGTTTTACAAGTGTTACATAATTTTGTTATAAATGAGACGTCACAGACGACCTTCAACAAGACAAGAGGACACAGTCTTAAGTTGTGCCAGGGGAGGTTTAGGTTAGATATTAGAAAGAATTTCTTCACGGAGAGGGTGATTAGGCTATGGAATGGACTGCCCGGGGAGGTGGTAGATTCTCCGTCCCTGGAGACATTTAAAAAAAGACTGGATGTGGCACTCAGTGCCATGGTCTAGCAACTGCTCCGGTGGGTCAAGGGTTGGACTAGATGATCTCTGAGGTCCCTTCCAACCCGGCTAATTCTATGATTCTATGATTTGAAGGAGAAGAAATGAAAGGAAAGAAGGAGTATTTGCTTTGAAAATAGGTTATACTAGAACTGCTTTTCTTATACCTTCCCATAGAAGCAAGGCTATTTTCCCCAACATTTCAACTCCAAGAACTTTAAACAGCACCAGTTCTCCTAATTTATTCAACAATCAAAAAGATTTTAATTCCTCATTATCTGAACCAGGGTGTATTTAAAGTACAATTTACTTGATATCTTTACTGGTTTAACAAATAAAACAAAATCAATAACATAATATAAAATAGAAATATTTCATTTTCTCTGAAGAGCTGAAGACTTAGAAAACTTTTTCGTATCCTTTAAAAAATATTCGCCTACTTATCTTAGACACAGTGCCAGATGACATAATGGGACCAGAAAATTTGAAGTGTGACTGCCTTCTAGAAGTTTTTTTTCTAGAATTACACTGAAAAATTTGAGGAAACATTGATATGTATTAACCATCTGGCAACTGAACTTTCTTGAAGTTGAACTCCACACATTTCAGAGGTACTCTTCACCAAGTACAGTACAGTACACCATTTGCAAACCACATTCACCTGATAGATGTAATCAGACATGCCTGAACTGAAAATTCAGATTTGCTATCTACATGGCTTTAAATTTATAGGTAAAACATTACAGTTTGTCAGTTTAAAATATACAGGTTTTCTTGCACTTATCACATGACTTTGACTTTAGTTAATAGAACTTAACTTATTTGTAAAACTGTAGCTCACCATTTCAATATTCAAGTTCTACCTTTTAAAAATTATTAAAAAACAATATACAGGTTCAAGTCACGTGTATAGCATCTATACTCTACTGTTCTTATTCTGAGAATAGCAAAGCTTCTGTCAAACATCTGGTCAGGCACGTATTATGTCATGCTAATGTCCTTTCCATACTCTTATAGAAATGAGTATACTGTGGCTTAAATAGCTTCACCTGTGCTAACACTTTCATAGAAGTCTCTCATATGTCTCACCTGATAACTAGCAAATCCCAGTCCTCTGCAATGAAATTTCTTTTGGCAAAGGCACACTAACAGGTCAGTATCATGCAAAAGTATCCCCACATTCTGTCATAAAGCCCTACAGGCCAACAACAGAAAGAAAAAGGATCAAAACACCAGAAAGATAATCTGTTGTGTATTCCAAATTTTTCTACAATTTTTCATCTTTCATATAGAGTGAAAAAACAATTTTCATATCAAATGCAAAATAGGAGACAGACGAGGGAGGCTTCATCCTTTTGTTAGTCTAAAAAATTATGTATGATGACTTACACCATATATGTTACTCCTAGAGTTATCTTTTTCTGAACTGAGAGTGAGAAGGGAGGAAGAAAAAAAAAAGAAAAGAAAAGAAAAAAACTATATAACATTCAAGAAACAACTACTGTCCATGTCAATAGACAGCTGACAGCAGGGACAAAAGGGGGCAACAAAGGATGCAACAGCCAGAAGCCTGTGTTGTAAATGTCTTGATGGAAATAATACATTTCATGAGGCAATTGGATGTTTGTAAAGCATTTGTGTGTGTTCAGTGTCTACCAGCTTATAGTGATTACTTCTGACATAATTAAACACAGACTTTCCTCTAAAGTCTTTGCTTTGCCTATTAATATCAAATTATGTATAAATAAAAAAAATCCAATCTAACCATGTTCTCATTAACACATATTAATCTGTTCAGTCAAGCAAGTTAGGGATATGTTTTTCATTCCACAAACAAGGCTCAACTTTATATCTGAATTTGAAAGCTTAGCTACTCACAAAAGCAGACCAAAAATTTGTATTTACAGGTTGATACCACAAACAACACCGATGTGAGAAACAGAAGTCCTAGCTGTCTATTAAATAAATCTTACTGCATCCATGTCACTGTTTTGACCATTATTTTTTTTATCTTCAGAGAACTCAATAGCAGAGTTGAGAACTCTCAACAGAGTTGAGAATACCACTTCCAGAGTTAATAAAGTGCACAGCCTGAAAGCTCCTTTTGACAAGATTTTTTTTTTGGAGCAGTCTCAGGTGGCATGTCCAGATGAAAGTCACTTCATTAGTCATGATTAGACTGTAGAGTACTTAGATGAAACTGTAGATGAATTCAACAGCCTGGAGGGAAGAGATGCCATCCAGAGAGACTTTGGCAGGCTTGTGAAGTGGGCTTGTACAAACTGCATAAAACTCAACAAGGCTAAGCGCAGTGCTATGCACCTGGACTGAGGCAATTCCATGCGTAGTTACAGGCTGGAAGTAGGAAGGATTGAGGATAGCTCTGAGCAGAAGTACTTGGGGGTGGTGATGGACCAGAAATTCAACATGAGCTGTCAAGGTATGTTTGCAGCCCAGAAAGCCAACTGAGTCCTGGGCTGCATCAAAAGAAGTATTGACAGAAATGATTCTCCCCCTCATATTTGCTCTTATGCTTCCATCTGGAGTCCTCAGAATAAGAAGAATATGGAGTTCCTTGAGCATGTCCAGAGGATAATCACAAAAACGATCAGCCAGCTGAAGCACCTCCCCTATGAAGATAGGCTGAGAAAGTTGGGGTTGTTCAGCCTGGAGAAGAGGAAGCTCCAAGGTGACCTTATAGCAGCTTCCCAGTATCTGAAGGAGGCCTACAGGAAAGCTGGGGTAGGGCTTTTTGCACAGGTATGTAGCAAGAGGAAAAGGGACAATGTTTCAAATTTGAAGAGGGGAGACCTAGGCTAGATATTAGGAAACCATTTTTTCCTGTGAGGGTGGTGAGAAGCTGGCACAGGTTGCCCAGGGAAGCTGTGGAAATGTTCTGTAGAGCTGTGGAACTGTGGAACACTGTGGAAGTGTTTCAATAGTACAAAGTCCACTTCAAATAAAATTATACATTTTTCGACAATTGCAGTAGGCTGGAGTTATGCTTATTCTGAACACAGAAATCAGAGGCAGCCTGCCTATTCTGCAAGCATAAGAATTTCACATTAAATTAAAAAAATGAAAATAAAAAAAATAACAAACACAGTAAAATTTTTATCTTGGAAATTAAAGTTAACATTGAGTTTATAGACTAAGCAGAAAAACAAAACTTTGAGACTCCAGTCCACTTTTTTTCATTCAGGGAAAAAATACAAAGCCTCTCTGTGATGCAAAGACAAGCATCCATCTCTTCCAAACACTAGTGGATTGAGTTACCGTAGGAGGGAGGTTGTTAACGGTTTGTCCGTCTGTTGCTGGCAATAAGCTCCAAGGAGTCCAGGCACTGTGGTGTAAATGGCCTGGAAGTGTTCAAGGAGAGGTCGAATGGAGCCTTGAGCAACTTTATCTAGTGGGAGGTGTCCATACCCATTCCTTGAACTAGGTGGTCTTTAATGTCCCGTTCAACCTTGCAATTCCATCATTCTATGATTCTATGATTTTTAATTTCATATATTCAATGAAAGGAGACGGTATGGAAGTCCAATGGCTCCAGCTTCCTTTGAAATTCTTTTTAGTTGTTTCTGATTTATATGACAGAATGCTTTGATAAACAGTTTCTATTTATAAAGAATAATTATGTCTGCAAGTCCAAGAAAAACTGAGTTGACCAGTGACTCACCAATGTCTGTTGTAGGACTTCTCTCAACTCCTATGCAAGAAAAAGACCCCAGTAAGTATGTGATCTTAACCTTGATGACAGATATGGGAAAGCATGGTGAACTACTCTATTTTCCCATATCCATAATTCAGGAGGGAACTAGTATACTGTAGCAAATCATTCATTATTTTGTTTGATTTTTTTTCAATCTCTCAGTACATGAGAAACTTGCAGTTACCTATCAAATCATAATTACAACATGCATCAGAATTTCTAAGTAACTTTTTCTCTTACTTGATGACTTAATATTTGTTTCATTTACAACATGCTGTATCTACATTAAACTTAGCACACCCAGAGATTACTTGGGTTAGCTCTAATTAATTCTGCATGTTGGTTTACTTTTTTTGCTCAGAGGTGTAGAAACCATCTGTGTGTCTAGTAAGTTGATGTTAAACAAAATTGAGTGATTTCTGAAGAGCTCTAGAGTAACTTTTAGTAATATTTTCAGGTCATTTAACTCAAACCAGATACATTTAGGTTTCCAAAATCAGTTATCAAGAATCATATGCAAATCTGCATTTTTAAATAAATTTCCACTAGTTACATGAACCTTTGAAGTAACTGATATTCAGAGGTTTTTTTAACAGATTCAGTGCTTTGCAAAGTGTTAGACACATACAGATTTCATGACCATTAGAGTTTAATTAATCAAGTTTCAACAATTTTATTTGGTTGCTTGGGATTTTTTTAGGTGTTTTGGAGGTTTTTTTTGGGCTTTTTAGTAGAAAGCCACTCTAGAAAGATTATTCTCCTTTTCTCAAAGCTAGACTAGTATATCTCACTTAGACATGAGGCAAAAAAGCAGTCATTCCAAACTTTGTAGACAAGGAGAGACTGCAAAGGCAAAGAAAGCTTTTCAGCATTCCTCATCTCACTGCCTTACAGAAAAGTAAATCTATGTTGAAAGACAGAATATACTAGAACACACTTCCTGGTAAGTATGTACTTTCAGAGGCAATTTACTGAGGTTGCGTCAATGTCCTTCCTCACTGGCTGTATCAAAAACAAGGGTATGGAGGAAAGATCCATGTCAGAGATCATGGTTAATTTGATGCTTGATAAAAAATCAGAGGAAGATAAACTGGAGACACACTATAACAGCATGCCTTGTCTTTGTAAGCCTATCAACCATCCTTTCAGACATGCTGTTTTTCATGAACTTTCAGGCCTTTGATGCAAGATACCAACATCAGAGGCAACTTCCAAAGTAGAGGTACAGATAACATGCTTTCCAGTCTTCCCAGGACTGTTCTTGAAGAATTAATTTTTATGTAATAACAAAAATTATCTTGTCTTCAAGAATGCTCTTCTGGAAGCAGAAAATCCTTTAGAGGAGTTCCCCAGAAATTGACACCAGGACCCAAAGATATTTAATATCATTATAAGCAATTTAAATTATCAGATCAAGTGTACCCTGATGAAGTTTGCTGGTGACACCAAAGTGATTGGGCAAGCAGACTCTCCAGAAGTGAGACCTGTCCCGCAGGAAGACATGGACAGGCTGGAAGAGTAGTCTAACAAGAACCTTATGAAGCTCAACAAAGACAAATGTAAGCTCTTACACGTGGGAAAAATAATGCAGGAGTGAAACACAGGCTGTTATCTACCCAGCCGGGTAGCAGTTACATTTTTCTCCAAGGTCCCTTTCCAGAACTGCTACAAACGGACAAGCTGCTACTAGGCCAACTTTTCCTGAAGTTGTCCTTCACTAGATAAGTAAGCATTATGAAAAAATTATATTCCCCTTCCTGTAGAAGCAATAACTTTCAACCTGTTGAAAAACATAACAGATATCAGCTATGTCTAATGTCTTTCCTTGCATTTTTTTAAGTGTATTTTATGCACAAATTACACATCATTCTAATTTTTGCTTCATGAGAAGGTATTCTTCCAGACATTTCTTTCTTTCTACACTTGATTAACTAGACTATTCAATATAGCATGATTGACATCTTTTGATTATTCTGTGGCAAGGAGTACTATTATAGCAAGAGCAATGCACTGAGCTTAATGACAATCCTTCCAAAAGATCTTGTTTTCAGTTTGAAAACTTCTGCAGAATGTTTAGCATTGGGCTGTATACTTACATAAATGGCTTGCTTTTGCAATTCAGGAGAGCATAAAGTAAAAAAAGACTCATCTCTTGGCTGCTGAACATGTAGTCAATTTAAAAAATAATCTCCTTGAAATCAACCATTAATTGGTTTGTTAGATAATTCTCTTCACTTGCTGCACAAGGGTTGTCAGCCATCTCTGACGAGTTGCTCACTGTCTTTGCCTATTAAAAATGACTACTCCAGCTTCAAAAAGACTAGGATTATAAAAAGATAATGAAAAAATCCTTAAAACTCAGAAAAAAAGTATTTTTCAATGTGTTTATGTAGCACACCAGAGCAGCATTTTATTAGAATCTTTTTATATCTATAAGTAAATAAAATGGAACTGTGTCATAAGCCAACCATATATTGGCAATTAATAGTTAAAACCTATCAAGAATTGCTTTAATATTCTTGTAGTTTTTAGATGACAAAACATAAGTAATTTATTTTTTCATCTCTGTTATTTGTTTCAGTGTGTATGTTTAAATAAGAACAGAAATATGTGGCATTTTGTGCTCTTTCACTAAAAACTCTCTGTGTTTTTTCACTCCACTGAAATTGTTCATACAATTATTTACACCATAAGTCCCTAGAATAATAGTTTGTCTTTTAGTAGTGAAAATACTTGTAACAATACTGGTATACAAGACTTATAAATATACAACAACTGTCAGCTGTGTCTCCTTTTCACAAGTATTTCTTTCTGAAATTCTTGGATTCTTATACATAAAAATACTATTTGTTTTTCAGAAATGGTTACCATTTTAGATCATAAATTATTCCAATGCAGAAAGGTAACTTTCACAGATAATGTGTTCTACTCATTTTCAGCCTCTGTGGTGTCCTGAAAAAATCCTTTAACTGCAGAATGATAGTGGACTGACTACAGCAGATGGAAATCAGGAAAGATGCAAACAACTAGGTTAATTTAATCCTATCTTTCAACTTCTTTAGATAAAACTTCTTGGATTAACTCCTTCTCTACACACAAACACTTTAAAATATATATATTATTCCACTTAAACACCCATGGCTATGATATATAATTGATTAAATTGTGTACTTAACATGTTAAAATTTTCAAAGCACCACTCCTGTTCCTTCTTTGGAATAGTGTTAACACCTCTGTAAATACAATATCAAAATACTTGTCTTAGCAAGAGTGTAAGCACTGTAACTGTTTCTACCTCGAAACAACACAATTTTCCTAAACAGCAGCAGTATCTGAACACCTTCCTGTAACTTAGGCTTTCTACCTATCCAGAAATACAAGACTGTGTTTACATGCAGATGAAGATAATCTCAGAGATTTACTGGAATAATTTCCTTCACCTGCACTTTTGACAAGAATGAAATAGAACACAGAATGTGTCTAAGTTTCTGTCTGACATCTTTCAGAACTATCAGAAGAACTTCAGAGGAAGCATTAGTTAAACTGTATTTCTCCCATATTTGATAAAAGAGAAGGAACCCTAGATGGAAAGATATACTCTAAAAAATTTGTTTCCTCTCTTTCAATGGCAAATTCAAAACAACAGAAAGGGCAAAAAGAAATAAATCAAGGACATCATGACATTTTGTGAACTGAGCTCAATAAGTGGAAGAAAGAAAAAGAAAAATAATCTAAAAATAATATTGGATATAAGGAGCAAAGGAAAGGAAAGCAAAGGGTGTTTTGGCTATTTCCTGGTATTGTTGCAGAGAATACTGTCTATAAGACTTCATTCACTTTCCTGGTACAGCCAGATGAGAACTGTGTTCTTCTCTGATTTATCTATTGTAATGTATTATCCTTGAGACACTTTCTCTTTTATGATATAGAAAGTGCATTAGTGAAGTTATCCTACAACTCTGAAGGAAGAAAAAAATTGATGTTTATACTAGCATGCCTCTGAGTGGATTTGTATAATGTGTTTTTTATCCAAGACATGATGTGTGGGAGCACTTCACAGATTGAACTATCAAGCCCCTATTACACTGAAATGGTTTGATCTGGAGTAGGCAAATCCTCAACTGGGGACAGCTGCAGTAGAGGTTGACTGATGAGAGCAGAGGCAGGAAGAAAAAACAGCTGTCTCGTTTAACTGACAGTGCAGAAATTCCCCAATTCTATAAATACCACTGTAGGAAAACACATTATTTTTGCTCGAGTTACTGTTCAGATTTTTAAAAAAGCCATTGGATGCTTTAAAACAAACAAAGAAAACCCTAAAGTTTCGCTACTCATCTTGTAATTCACAAACTTTGGATTTTTCTCACAATTCAGAGTCAAATCAGCAATTACACCTGTGAAATTAATCAGTGTTAGACAGAGGTATATGTTTTCTACATGTAGTTCACTTGCTTTCGGAAGAGTTATTTTCAATATTCACCTACAGGTATTGATTATGATCAGAGAAAATAACTTAGGAACTCCTTTAATTCTGTTTCCATAGACATTGACTTTTGGACAGATCACTAGGGTTAATTAAACTCCCTCCATCTAACACGGCTGTGTAGGAGATGGCTCTACAGTTTAGAGAATATTAAAGGTAAATATCAAATTCAGTTGTGTTCATCTTTCATGAGCTTCTGGATGATAATCATAAGAGATGGTTTTCATGGAAACATGTTAGAGATTTAATTAACAATATAAATCTCATTAATTGATGACCTCCAAACCAGTCACCCATTTGCTAACTTATAATACAAGTAAAGATGCACTAGTATGTATGAAAAGTGCATTTTTCACTGATTCTTCTCTTCCAGCAGGAGGTTCTAGTAAAATTTGATATTATAAATGAAAGAACTAAAAAGAATAGCTTATATCTTCAGATTTAAAATTAACTATTGAGAGATGATTGCATGTTCTGAAGTCATAGATATTTACCTTTATTTCAAATAATTTTTCATTTTACTTTTTTATTTTCCTTAGTAGGTATGAAGATGTAGACACCTTTCAAGATGTGGTTTATAATGTTTTAAAAAGAAGAGTATGAAATATGAGTAATTACATAAAAGTGTGACTCATAATTGATTAATTGGTTTGCCTGTAAACAAATACGTTCAGTGTAGATAATCAAGGAGTAGTAAAGATCTGAGTAAAGAGTAAAGTAATAAAGTGAGGAGCTTCTTGAGACATGTTGTACATATGCTCCAGACAAAGCCATCACAATTACTACTACATGCTGTTTGATCAGTAATCATAGAATCATAGAATTGGCTGGGTTGGAAGGGACCTCAGAGATCATCAAGTCCAACCCTTGAACCACTACTGCTGCACTTACTAGACCATGGCACAGAGTGCCACACCCAGTCTCTTTTTAAATATCTCCAGGGACGGAGAATCCACTACTTCCCGGGGCAGCCCATTCCAATGTCTGATCACTCTCCCTGTAAAGAAATTCTTTCTAATGTCCAATCTAAACTTCCCCTGGCACAACTTAAGAGCGTGCCCTCTTGTTTTGCTGAGAGTTGCCTGGGAAAACAGGCTAACCCCCACCTGGCTACAACCTCCTTTCAGGGAGTTGTAGAGAGTGATGTGGTCTCTGAGCCTCCTCCTCTCCAGGCTGAACAGCCCCAGCTCCCTCAGCCTCTCCTCATAGGATCTGTGCTTGACTTCTTTCACCAGCCTGGCTGCCCTCCTTTGGACCTGCTCCAGGACCTCGATATCCTTCCTAAACTGAGGGGCCCAGAACTGGACACAAGACTCAAGCTGTGGCCTCACCAGGGCTGCGTACAGGGGCAGAATCCCTTCCCTGGACCTGTTGGCCACACTGTTCCGGATACAGGCCAGGATGCCATTGACCTTCTTGGCTACCTGGGCACACTGTTGGCTCATGTTCAGCTTCCTGTGGAGGTATAGACAAAAAAAACCCTATCTGTGAAGAAAATATCTGTAGACCACTCAACTTGTAGAGAAAATGTATTATGATAAAATACCTTTTGTATAATCCATATGTAGTAATGGAATACTATAGTTCTTGCATGAGAATGATGTAGCTTTCTCACTATATGAAAAAAAAAATACAGATTAACTAATTTGACTCTTTTATAGCAAGATGTTATCAAAGAGTTTATTGAGACGAAAAAATGCCTTGCATGCATTTAAACCACAGTACTTAAGAAGTGGAACTGCTATCACCAAGCATTTGAATAAAAAGAATTCCTGTGGTTTTAGTGTCCAGGGTTTCCATTAACAGTAACCATACTACTGGCTTGATTCAATAGGTAAAATACATTTGACGTATACTTTTTTGTATGCGAGTTTTCATCACCCTGCTTCTTTCATGAAAGATAATCTGAAATCTCTCTCATGTTATTCTTTTTCAATTCTAAATTTAGCAATTCAATAACATCTAGAACCATTTTTTTCTGTGGCAGCAATGTGTATTAGTTTTTTAACTTCAGAGTTTTCAATCTACCTCTTTGACCATTTATCTAACCTATACTGCATCAGTCAGGATCTTGTGGGAGACAGCGTCAAAAGCCTTGCTAAAGTCAGGATAGAGAGTATCCACTGCTCTCCACTATTCCACCCAGCTGGTCATCTCATTATAAGAGACTATGAGGCTGGTCAAGCATGATTTCTCCATTTTCAATCCATGCTGACTATTCTTCAATCAGAATGCTAGTATATATCCTTAATATATTTATAAATGGTTACTTGGATTAGTAACCCCATCAGCTTCCCATAACTAAGGTGGGGTTTATTGGCCTGTAATTCTTCAGACCCTTCTTCTAGCTCTTCTGAAGGACATGTCAGTAACTCTCTTCCAGTCCTTAGAGACCTCCCTAAGACACCACAACCTTTCAAATGTAATAGAGAGTGTCTTTACAATGACATGGGCCACCTCCCTCAGTACTTGTGGGAGCATAACATCAGGGCCCACAGACTTTTACATCTTCAGTTTGTTTAAATGTCCCCTAACTTCATCCTCCTCTACCAAGAGTAAGTCTTCCTTGCTCCAGACTTTTAATCTGCACTTAAGGCTTTAGAATTGATATAGGCCAGTCTTAGCAGTGAAGGCTGAAGGGAAGGCGTTAAGCACCTTGCCATTTCATGTGTCTTGTCACAAAGGCTCCTGCAGCAAGACCATATTTTTGCTGCTAAAGTACTTGAATAAGCCCTTCTTGTTGCCATTCAGATTGTTTTTCAGCCTTTCTTCCTTTAGTTATTATTGCTACAACTTGTCCTCCCTTGCATATAATTAATTTCTTCTCTGGATGGGACAAAATCCTATTATTGTCAATATCAGACACAATGTTTTCCCTTGGAATATACTCTTTTCCATGCACTGAAAATAAGTTATGAGAAGAGTGAGTTCTTTTCTCTATGTTAATTTCTTCAGAAATTTTGCAGCACTGTTTGCCTTCCTCCAAGAAAGCTTAATGAAAAACTTGTTTAGTAAGTACATCTTCTATTAATTTATCTTGGTGACTAAGCATAATGAAACATTCTTCAAAACCTAGTTTGAATAATATAATGAATATCCCACTTACTGTTAAAATTCCTTCTCTTTGTTCAGAGATAAAAAATTTCACTGAGTATGACTGAATAATTTGTACTTTCAAATGTTTTTCCATTACTTGTCATAGTTCCTCACTGAAGGTTAATAAATGTCTGACATTATTTTTCTCAAGACAGAAACCCAAACAAGGCTTTTTCTTGTTGTCAGCCATATCTTTATCTTGCATCTTGACTACTTTGTCCAAATGCACAACATGACTTTTTGTCCTTGGATTTACTCTGCTATGAGTAAAAGAACTGAACTCTGCCTGTCAGTTCTTCATTGTAAGGACATCCCTTTGAAATTGCTTTGAATTAGGCATATGCCCAGTACTGTAATGAACAAGATTATTATGCTCACAGTAGGAAAACTCAGTTATTCATAACCCAGCCACCCATTAATCATCTTTGAGACTGCAAAGATTTAGAGGAATACCAGGTTAGCCTTTAGCTGTACTAAGATACTTCCAGCATGATGGCATTGGTAAAGTTTTTTATAAGATTCAGGTATGCTACAGAAGCACTGCAATGATCCTGTCCACCTTCATTTTGGCTTGAGCAGTGAGGATTGAAATGGGAAATTAATTCTATTGGTACCAATTCTATTGGTATCGTTTAAATGGCAATATTTCTGTAATCAAATCATTATGACTCATTTATTTATGTGGCTAGCAAATTCCTGAGTGAAAACAAACTATTGGGTCTGTCTAAAAAAAAGTTAAGCTGATCTATAGGGTCTGAGCTTCAGTCTTCTATAAATTCCAAGTTTAATTGGAATGAACTGTATATTTTATGATGAAGATAATAATTCCCCATTACTACAGCATTATAAAGGATATAATTTGTTAAAAGGCTGTACTCCACAGCCTTGACAACCAGACAGTGAATCATTGAGAACGGGACATTTATGTGAGAATTAATGCACATTTTACCATTTCTAAAAAATTTAAACATAATGCATATCATAATCATCAAGAAATGAGCTAAATTTGTAGAACTGTACAATACTCTTCTCTACTTTTTATTGTGCCCATTAGAACAGGCATAACATTTGGCAAATACATTGGTAGAAAGGAAAAACTGAACCTCTCAAAACAGTATGTTATACTTTTTATGGATTATGTATAGATCATTATTAATTTTTTTATTATCTACACAGAAATAGCCCAGAAAATTAAAAAAAAAGCTACAAATATATTATTAAAACATTAATAAGATTAGCAGACTGAGTCCTGCTATTTTAATAGCATAGTATAATATTTTACTGAGCAATGGATAGATCCTTAATGAACAATAATGTTCATGCTCTGAAACAGTACCCTCACTTTAAGTTTCCTAGATAGTGCATAGAAAAATTGCGTCCTAGTCTAATGATTGTGCAGGCATCTTTTAAGAACTGCATATTTTATTTAATAATACTGTATTCTGAAGAAGAACTATGGAAATTTTTGCTGTTATGTGCTTTCCTTTAGTCTCCTTGTCATGAGTTATGAAATAATAAAATCATGTTTCACATTAAACAGTATCACAATATTGGTATTACTCTTGTGAATCTAATTCTCATTCGAACCTTGGAATGAGTTTTCTACACTCAAAAAAGGTACATTATACTTCATGAGCATGGTCTGCGAAGATAAGGTTCTCAGGCCCAGACAGAAAGGCTATAATAGTACTGCTTGATAAGCTTTCCAATAAGAATGCAATGTGATTTATTTATGGTAATTCATTCACTTAGTTAGAACAATGGGCTATCAGCTCCAGCAAAAGTGAGACCACCAGTTGCTCTACAGTGTGCACAGGCACTGGGTTCCAGACTACGTTGTGCTGTCACATGTAAGGGCAGCTGACACCCAATGTCATGGTGCTGCCACCACCTCATGATGAAGATGGCAAGCAAAGGAAACCTCATACAGATGGCAAAGGAATGTTCAGCTTTGATATGAAACAAAATGACACATCATGTCATCAGTCACCCTTTCTACTGTATGTGCCTTTGTTATTGAATAGTACAAATTATCTTAAATATACTTAGCAAATACTGGGATATCCCTTTCAGACTCATCCCTATGCATGCTGCTGGACAATCGTATCTGTGGCTTCTCCCAAGGAGCCCTTCTTTTCCCTTCTCACAGCTTTTTGAATGAGAGCATCATCAAAGTCCACCAATAGCCTCACTGTGTAGTCCTATCCAACATTTTGGCTCTACCCAAGAAAAAGGGACAAGAGTGGCTACCATCAGAATCTCTGATCCCCATTAACCTTCTGTCCCAAATATACTCTGAAAAGCACTGACCTCAGCAGCAGCTACATTACTGTGTGAAGTGGGGAAGATAATGTGGGTGATAAGTAAGGAATGTGCTAACGAAGCCTCTTGTTTACTGAGGAATGGTGGAAAACTACTGGAAAACACTGTAAAAACAGTGAAACATTGGTGGAAGGTTCTTGGGGGAGGGCGCTGGTAAAAGGGTTTAGAGTATAAATGGACCCTCAGATCTTTTGTCTCAGTAAGGGAAACTTGTGAGTCCATGAATAGTATTCCACACATTACATAGTCCAAAATGTCTGTGTTTACTAATTCATGATGTATTGATCTACTAATTTCATAAATTCAAACTGGGCAAAAGTATTCCAAGTCTCATTTATTTGAGCTGTGCTTTGGAGTGGACTTCATCTTGTCACATTTCAATGACGAGTTGCTACTAGGAATCTCCTAGTCTCTGGGCATTATTTTTTTTTTTTTTTAGTGAGGATTTACTAAATTGTTGATCTTTGTTTCTCCTTCCATGTGGGTTTGGCTGTGATTTAACTTGCAGTATATTCTTCCCTTTTGCCTCTTATGTTCAAACTGTCTTACCCTTGCATATGCTAGTGCTGGGTTAAATTTATTTTCTAAAAAATAGGATATGGCTTGAGGTGTCTCTTTTATTTGTAAATATACTTACATTTAAATTGTTCCTGTAAATTTGAATCAATTTCCACATGCAGGAAAGATTTTTGGGATAAATTTCTGTGTGGTTTTATAGAAGATGCCTAAAATGAATCTTCTACTCCATGTACACATATTCAGAAGCTTACAATGCATATAACTCCAGTAGTTTTCCAATGTCTTTTGTGAGGTTTGTCTACCCATCACAGAAATGTTCTACATTTATTAAATTCAAAACTCACTTTGATGCTTTCTAACAGAAAAGCAAAATACCTTATTTCATCCAGGCAACAAGAAAAACTCTGCCTTTACACCTCAAACTGAACATGTCTATCTGGTGTGTGCATGCACATACACATGAGTATATGAAGTTTTCTTTCTGAGTACTACCAGACTGGATACCACACACATGTGGAATCCAAGTGGGTGAATTTCTGATTACCACAGTCTGGTGGAATTGAATGTCCCCACTCAGCCTCCTACCACGTCAGTGCCTAGGAGTCTTTGTAGGACTAGAATACTCCTTAGTCTCAAATCTCAGAACAGGTTTTACTTGTCAAAACTTACTTTTGTTTTGTTTTTTTGGGGTTTAATAATAAAAAAATATAAGGCATCTGCTTGCTCCAGATGGCTGATTTATATCACCCGAGTTGCCATTTCCAGCATCAGTAAGTAGGTACAGTGACCTGTCAAACTTCCTTTTTAGGAAGACTGGGCTGCAGCTGACCAGAAGGGATTACTGTTGAAGCAGATGTTGAAGTCCCAGTTACTCTCCTCAGTAATGTCATTGACTGGAAAAAAACTCTCTTCTGACACAGACATACGAAATCCCAGTTTATTCATCCAGGGAGCCAGTGCAGCTGCTTTTCACAAAAATATCCACAAAGGCTTCTTACGCATTTATGACAGGAAAACCTGCAGATACTTATTTCTGCCTGGCATCAGTTGGATAGTTTTGTTGTCACAGAGCATAAACTACAATATGATTAAGTTTGCTTTTTTGATTTATGACTTAGTCAGAATTTGTAGACAGTACTAATTGAATTTAACTGTCCTCTCATTTAATGTTTTTATTATTTTTACTGTAAGATACCAAATATTAGCATTTTACTGTAAACTGTGTTATTGTTATCACTTATGAGCATCAGGGGTTTTAGATAAGGTTGTAGCATAATTGTGGTATGCATAAAATTAATGAGAATTTATTTATTCACAGTAGTGCTTTTTTAATTAGGGCCATTTGCATAATTGCAGCTCTAGACTCCTTTTCAAATGGTTTGGTAACTGCAAGAAACTAAGACCCATTTCTGTTTGCTTATTAACTCAGTTTCCTAATTCAAAGAAAGAGTTTGCTTTTTCTTTCATGACTTATTCTTTCAGATTGATCTATGGCACTGCTGCTTTCAATGCCCTGTACATCAAGTGTTTCAGATTATCCCAAACTTGCCAAAAATATCATAGCTGATGAATGATATAACTATATATCAGAAGAAATATGTGACATGATTATATTAATAATATAATTATCTAATTATATAGCATATAATATGTGTTCATATAGATGAACTTATGTTTATTATACTATACTAGTATATAATGGCATGTTACTATGTTATGATTAGTATATTTGTACTTTAATATTATATCATAATGTTTGGGTTATATTGTATTATATGATAGTAAATTATTGTACATTATATCAGTCTATTATACTATTTTCTACTGCATTATATCATATTATGTTAAATATTTATAATACATTATTTTGTTAGTTTCCAAACACTCAAGATACAACTTCCACACACAAATGCCCATGTAACCAAAACTGTTGAGTAACAGGAAGTCTCTGGTGTAAAATAACTCCTAAAACACTTTAAACATTTTTTTTCAGTTATTTACAAGTTACAAATGAGATGTTATTTGGGAGATAAACAGCAAAGATAACAAAGAAGAACAAAATGCTATGAATTTCTGGTCAGAAGCATTTGGAAAATGGGGGAAAAAAACATTTCTGCCACATGAACATATTACAGTAAAATATTATTCTACCTTGAAGTAATGACAGCCTGTAATACAGGCTTCTTCAGTATAATTTTAGGTTTTCTTCTGATGTAAAATCACTTGGCAGAGGGTTACAGAAAGAGGTGGAGAGGCTCTAGAGACAGGAGAACAAATGAAACAGAGTTGATGACTCAGTGAGAGCTCTTGCTTTCATGTTAATTTCTATGACAGAGAGAAGGTTCTTTGCAAGGACAGAAACTAGGCTTTGAAACATGGCAAATTTTAGTGTATAACCAGATGATTCTTTGACAAAAGGCAAACATGACCCTTCTTTCTTCTTTCATTACTGCTGCTGGAAAGGTAAGAAATTGACCTGGCAGATGATAATGAGGTCAGACACTCCTCACCTCATGAGGTGTGTGTTTCTTGACTTGCAAAAAAGATATGAACCTACAGTCATTATCTACTGACTTCAGCAACACAGGCTGGTTTAATAGCTAAGAATTTTCAATTTAATCTCTACACATAGACCCAGAATTCATTTATAAGGAGTCTAATGATCTGGATATCATCTCATGTGAACAGACTCTCACCTGCAATCAGACTTTTTCACTTGTAATTAAAAGAAAAAATTAGATATTAAAAAAGTGCATAATTTCCATGTCATTTGCTGCAGTAGAAATGTGAGAATTTTTACTTCAGAACTATCTGAACAACTCAGAAGTCATTGGTGATAAAATCACACTCAAGCTATTAGCAAAAAATGCATATGTCCATTGGTCTGAAGGCAAAATAGCAGCAACTGGACCATTTTTATGAGTAGATGGTATGAACAAGTTTTATTCTCATAAAGCTAAAGAGTATAGGTTTGATTTAATGAGTATAACACATGTAGTCTCCAGGATAGGTCACATACCAGAGTCGGGTCAAAAGTAATACAACTCTACAAGTTTTTTATGCTCAAAAAAGTGAACAGAGTTTCTGCAAAAGCAAAGAAAAAAAATGAATCCGCAGAGACAGAGGTGAAAGGAGTGCTCTCACTTTCAGCAGAAGGAGATATCTGTGCACCTGATAGCTATTTTATCCACCACACCAGTCTAAATCTACTCTTTCCCTAGGACCCAGTTTTGAAGTGGTAATTTTTCAGTAGTTTGCAGTGTCAGCCAAACAATTAGAGCAGTTTATGTCACCATGTGGCTGCATGCAGATATGTAGTGCACCTTAGAGGAGATTTCCTATGCCGACACCACTAATTGGACACAAATCTTGTATGCTGCTACTCTACATTAGCCTGCATTGACTGTAAAGTTTTACAGCAAAAATCAAGGTGCCCTGTCATCGCTTATTAGATTTTAATCATCTACATGTATACTTGGACAGCACTTTCTGCAAGTACATTATTCAGGGAAAAGAAGCTAATTTCTATCTCTTTATTTCAGAGGAGTGATTATTTTTTCTTTCTCTAACAGTAATTTGTTATTATATTCATTAACACACTGCCAGAACCTTGGAGTTGAAATATTCATTAATCAAGAATTCTAATAGAACACTAAGCTATACAGGCACTGAAGAGAAGACTTTGCAGCTAACTTGTTTATTACCATCTAAAGTAAGTACATACTAGTTAAAGCTATTCTCAGTTATTTCTGAGAAGATAGGAAGGAAGTGATGGAGAAAATAAAAGAAGTAGCTTTCGGTCCTTTGAGACTAGAAAGCTGGAACAGTTACATACATGGAAGCATTCTGACACTAGGTACAGAAAAATTAAGCTTTTTTCCCAAGAACAGACCCTTCATAGATAATCACATCTCTATTTGTAGTACCTCATTTTGGTTGTTCTATTTGGGTTTTTTTGCTTGTTTGTTTGTTTCCGGTTTTGTTTTCTGATTTCTTGAAACATAAGTAAAGACCAGTTTTATCCCAGTTTCAGGCTTTCTGTACAATAGATAAAACAAAGAGTAAAGCCTTGAACTGACAGGAAAAGAGTATCTCTCACCTACTATGTGAGATTCCAGTCTCCTGATACAAAGATTATAAAGAACAATATTTGACAAATAAATTCCTGCTCCTAGTGCTACCCTTCCTTTTCCCTCATTTTACATACTTGTCCTTTACCTTTGATTATATGATGCCTGGTACAGTACCTGCTACAGTCAGGAGTATTCTGAAATAGCAGGTTAACTATAACATGTACTCTGTTCTATGTACACGGGTCTTTTAACCTGCCTTCAGTACAGACTCCTTGAAAAAGGAATCTGAAGTCTTTATCTGGTGTTTTGGATAGACTATTTGTACGTTGCAACTACTTGGACCCATTTGGGAAATGCTAGGTAGCACTGCCTCATTCATATTCCTCTCCCCTTTCTGTCCACACTCTTTGTGATGTGGACCAAATGGCTTTTAGGAAATAATCTACAATTTAGCACTTAAAACTTCTTAAGCAGCTCAGGATAAGCATCCTTAATGATTTGGCGCTGACAACTGTACTTCGAAATCAAGCCATGAGCAGAGACTTGCTTGCTGAACACTGTGAAGCTGTTAACTCTATACCGATTAATTAAGGCCTAGAGAAAGAATACTGTGAATAGGATAGGAGAAGAATCCACCATTTGAAAAATTAAAGTCTTGTAGGGAAATCACCATCTCATTTCCCAATACTGCAGCAAAGGGCACCTGAATCAAGAAAAAAGCATGTTTTTTCCTGTGTCACATCACTTCCCTTCACTTCACTTTCATCTCTTCTGTCAAGTCAACACATCCAGCTGGATGTAGACTAGACTCATTGTAAAAGTCTACACAACTGCAATTTTCCTGTGGCATACTAAGTTTGGGGGAGGAGGGCAGAACTTATAGAAACCTTTTTTTAATGAACATACTTCACTCCTTGAACAAAGACCCTTCACAATTCCTTTTTCCTGCCTAGTAGCAATATTTTTTATTTTTCTAAAGCAAATCTTCCCTACTCTCACTCATTCACTGAAATACTGTTTATCAGGAGACTGAATGCTACTCTTTAACTTTCTTTTAATGGTCCATTTTTAAAGCTATTACAAAGTGAATTTTTAAAATAAAAGATCAAGAGCTTTCAAAGATATTTTTTGCAGTCTGCTTTGTCTTGATTTGAAAGAGGAATGTAAATTGAAGACTAAAAAGTTCAGACAAATACATCAATCTTTATTTCTGTCTGATCATAGGATAATGTTTACTATTTACTGGGAACTAACTATGATCAATGCCATCAGATTTCATTTGATTTTTCTGTTCTTGGATAATTGAGGTAGATTGAATTGAGAAGAAAAATGGTCTTTCACAACCATCCTTAATCTTTTTTGTCACATCCTGAGTTGATCAAAGTAGCAGCTTTTAGCAGAAACTTTTTCTCATTCTCTACATCCTCCTGATACTGCAGTGACTATTTCTGTATTGGATATATCAATGGTATTCTGATGTGGTAGCATGCAAACAACAGGAGGAAGGGATCAAGATCTAAAACAATCCTATTAAGCCTCAAAGTTCATTGGAATCTGCTTCTCTGTAAAATTAGTGGTAATTTTGACATTCTGTCAAGGATATTGTTACAGTGCAAGGTAACATTAAAATTTATTTTTGTTTTGGATCTGTGAAACAAAGTCCAACCATAGAAGGGTTGGGTGCAAGCAGACTTTATTTGACAGTTGACACAAGCAAAATTATAGAGCCAGGAAAAACAGGGAGAGAGTAAAAGAAGATATAAGAGAGAGAGAGACTGAGAGAGAGAGTCACCACCAGGGGTCCAGCAGCCCAGTGAGTTTCTTCAAGATGGGGCTGATCCTGGACAGGATCCGATGCCAAATGGTGGTGGGTCAAGAGACGACGAAGCAGCCACAGGATGGGCAGCCAGATATACCCCTGAGTTCCTTTTGTTCCAAAGGGGCAGCTGTCAGTCAGCTGCCACAGAAGCCAGGGGCATTGGCATCAGAGCCATTGCAGACAGGCTGCCTGGAGGAGGGGCTTCCAGCACACAGGTCTTGTCTCTTTCCACTCCCCGCTCCATTCCAGCCACCTCAGCCAGGTACATCAGCATCAGTACAATCAAGGTGGCTTCCTCCACCCTGGCCAGGATAATCATGACTGGAAGGACATCCCAGCATTGCAGGCTGGCCCTCAGAAAAGGGGTATTCTCCCCTCAGCTGTTAGTTCTTATCTCTTTCCTGGTGTCACCCCCTGCTCAGCTCTCGCCAGGCCAGGCCCTCCACCCTAGCCAGGGCTATTCATTTTAAAATTGTTTTTTCTTTAGACAATTTCAAATCAGTGAGATCAGACTCTCACAGATGTAGAAAAACTGTCAGCTTAATCACTGTGATGTTAATCTGTGATGTTAATCACACATTTTCTTATGCAAGGAGATGGACACATATATACCTAAGCTTTTGAACAGGCTTAATAATGATGGTTCATTTGGATAATAAGTACCTAACATGAGTTAATAGGAAGGCTAGGAATAAAACTTGACTCTTTTGACAAAAGGCCAATTTAAATCAAGAGAAAAAATTATTCCATTTGAAAAGACAGGAGAAAGAGACACTTTCAAGTATTCAGCTGTTTTTTTCTCTGAAAGGTCTCACAGACTGCTTCCAGAAAATATTTTAATGACTCTGCAACACACCACACATGTGAAGAATATTCTTACAAAAACCACTAGTTTTTGAGAAAGAAAACCAGAATTTAAAGGTCAAGTATGTTGAACTACTTAAAGTAAAAAGATAGATGGAAACAAGAGTGGGAGAGTCAGCTCATAGTAATGGTAGAGCAGTAGATTTGTATTATGTAAAAAATGGTAGATTACACTAGATCTACTGATTTGCATACTTACTTGGAATCTGGGCACCCAGAAAGTGAAAAGATTCACTGAAACAATCATAATTTGTTTCTTTAGCGCTCTAATAAAATAGCCTAAGTCTAGGAGGAGTCAGTTAAGTATAATTTTAATAGAATCAATATGGAAGACTCAATACAGGAATTAACAATAGTGAACCCATCTCGTCATTGCATTGGTGAGCTTTTTCAAATGTGGAAACCTATGTGTTTGTGATTAAAGTTCAAATAAATGCAGGATTTCTTCAATACAATAATTGAGGTTTTTTCATCTGCTGAAGCAGTTGTGAACAGAAATTATCACTTATCTCATAATGCTTTCTCCATCCTACAGAGCTAAATTCTTCCTCAGTGGAAAGAGAGATGCTGTGTAATCTATAACATATATTTTGCACCTAGACATCACTATTACCATATATTTTGCACCTAGATAATCACTGTTTAGTTAAGCAAAATGCACCTATCCTTGTCTAGGAAACAGCACAAATACTTCTCTAGAGGTGACAGAGTTGGCAATGTAGCTGATCTCCAGAAGTATAAACTCCTCACAATCTATTAATGACTTCAGTAATTTTATCTCTATTTAATATACAATTGCTCAAGATTCATCTATAGTTTTTTGAATGTATGTATGAAACTAATAATTTCTGTTACACTGAAATTATCTGGTAGGAAAATAAATATGCAACAAATTAATAGTGGCAGAAAATGGCACTCTGAAATTAAAATGTGATATGTATATGAGAGTACTGTGGATATTGCTGCAATTAGCATTTTCCTGTAAACATTGTAACCCAGGGAATTTAATTGAAAATTATGCATCTTCAGTCTTATAAATTTGTAAAGAAAGAAAGATTATGGAAAGGCTTAATTGCTTTTGGGGATGTGCATCGTTAATGTATAAACTACAAGTATATATTGCAACACTTGTACTGCTAGCTTATTTGCAGTGCTCTCATATGTAGTACTTTCCTAGTAGTTTACTGGAATTTTTACCATGGTAATATTTGAGAAATTTTAGATTTCAAGCACATCTGCATCAAAGCAGCAGCATAAGACACTACCAATCTTTTTTTTTTTTTTTTCTTTTACTTTTTCCTATTTTTTTCCATTTAAACTTAATTAATGGTATCAATCAGAGCATTGAGAATTTTAAAAATAATTGATTTGAAAGCTGAAAGGCAGTGCTATCTATCTTGCATGTGAATAATGCAGTCTTTAAACACACTGGGCTATTTTCTCATTTATTTTAACAAGACTCTCCCATGGAAATAATAAACTAGAACTGCTGACTCCACTAGTCTTTTTACTGTATGATTTGAGTTAACTTATTGAACAACCTGGAGTTTGCTGGTGGATTTGGCAAACAACTCTGCAGTCTGATGAGGGAAGCAAGAAGAAAGAATGATACTTCAGCTGAGGCAGCTGAACAATGCCTTGTGCAGTTCTGCCACAGGGCTTGTAGGGAACCCTTGACAATAACTTAAAACTGGGTTTTGCAGCATACATCACAACTAATTTTTTCTGCCCCAGGAGATGATTTGTAGGAATGCGTAGCCTGAGAAGCTATAAAGTCATTAAAAATATGCATAACTTGAAAAATCATTGCACAGACCTTCAAAAAGTTAAAATGTATATTAATTAGTACTGAACTCTCTTCAGGAGAGGCCACTACAGATATCTGACTCTGCTCTCTTTTACTCTAGAGGGCAAACAGTTTCTTCCTCCCCAGGAATCAGAAATTAAATGTAGATGCTCATTGGTTAACATGAGATTATTTCACTGTGTTACAAGTTTGTTAGAGCAGTAGGAGAAACAATGTAAAATTTTTGTGAAGCCTTGGTTCTTAAGAGTTAAGTAGGTGGAAGTGTATAATATCCACCAGTTCTGCATGATGCCAGTCACAATTATGCTGTTTTCCATATACTCTCATGTATGTAAAACAGATTCCCCATCACCTGATCTATAGATGGAACTAATGTGCAAAGTTTCATACTGAGCAGCATCGAACAGCAACTTCACAATGCCTAAAATTTACGAAGGAATTAATTCTAATTTAAGTGGAAAGCCTTTACAGTTGCAAAGTACTACACATCTCTAACATCTCAAAACAGCCAACCTACTACACGTAAATAAAAAGTTGTCAGGTACCTATAACATTGAAAAACAAAAAAAACTCGTTATGTGATGATGTCTCAATCTAATGCTAGAGCAGAATTATTAAAAAATACTCTGTCCCCTTAACGGGTCATTGTATAGCCTCACAATATCTCTAAATTCAATCTCTTTCCCACTGCAGCCCCATCTTGTTTCACAGAGCTCTTTTTTTCTCAGTGCTCAGTGTGGGAGAAACATTGCTCTCTCATTTCTGTAAAACCAATCCAATTTTAATCTCCTTATGCATTTAGCTCCATCTGAAACCAAGGTTTTCAACTGTGTCACAGCTCATGAATGACAAGCCCTCATATAAATGCATTAAAGGCAGTCATCTGTAATTTGGACATCATTCTTGATCTTTTCTGACATTTTATGCACAGCCTCAGCCAAGGAAATGGGAAAGTCATTTCAGTGTTGTTTCTCAGGATCTAGATAGAATGGTTTATATCCAGTGTAGCTTCAGCTTCATGAGGTTTAATCCACTGGGATAAAACATTCTGATAAAATCTGTAGAGTGCAGTAAATAAAATTGTTCCCTTACAAAATATCAAAATTAAGCTCTCAAGTGTGTTTTCTTAAGGAATTACAAAAAACCCTATTCAAATAAAAGAATGAAATAAATAGTATAGGAAATCAGATCTCAAATAAGACAAATAGGAAGGGAGACTAAAAACACAGTGGTCCCTCCATCCATATCTAAGTCTTGAAAAGAATATGCCCTGATCATATACTACATCTTAAAAGTAGTTAGGTATCCACTAGATGCTTCATTTTGTTTATGCTCAGAGAGCCTCTGAAATGTACTCATCCATCAATGTCATACTGCTAAGCAATCATGAGGCTTATCTAATGAATGTTAATGACTTTGTTATTGAAAGAATAGTACATTTGTATGTCGTCAACTTAGCTAAGATAACTTAATCCACAATTAATTTAATTAACTTTGACAATTAAGACAAAGTTGAAAATCATATAAGTCAAAAATCTGATGTTGTAAAGATACTCTGTGTTTATAAGGAACAATTAGTGTGTGATAGTGTTTGATTAGGGTGATTAAAATCAATCTATAGTCACAGAACAAAAGTTTGATTGAGGATGAAAGTAGTTATAAGCAGAATAATCAACACAGCTAGAGAAGTTTGTCAGCCATATTCAAAATATTTTATGTCAGATACCATGAAATCATCATCATCAGATGCTCACTAGTTCTCATTATGAGAACTAGTTATGAATTTGTGAAATTCATAACTTTAGATGCATAGGACAAATAAAAAACATTGAAGTAAAATCCTAAAATCAGCCCAGGTGTAACTTTTGTATTCAGTTTAAATAAAATTAATGTGTAAGTGTGAGCACGTGTTTATGCAGGTAGCTTACATGAACATATACTAGAAAAACTGAAAATTAACTTTGTCAAGTAGACCAGGCAACTGACATATAGAACGTAAAATGGAAGAAAGTCTGGTATTACGTTGTGACTATCTCTCTTTCTACATACATACATACATACATAAATATATATATATATGTATATATATATATATCTCATGTTTCTCTTCTTCCTTTCAAAGGAAAGAACAAGCAATGTTCCAGTATTCCAATATAACCAGTGTTCTATTAATAAATAGGCTAATGTAGAAATAAAGTTCAATGTGTCTGAAAAATGTTATTCAGTGAAGTTCAAAATAATACATTTAATGGGTGGTAAGGGATAGAGAAGGAAAACAAACATAATACAGTGGTGAAAAAAGGCAATATACAGGTCCTATTTAAAATCTAAATACTTCAATCTCTAAACAAATACACTGATTTAATCTGCATTTGTACTAAAAAAAAAAATAAATTCTCATAAAATTCCAAATAGAGCTGCTTGCTATTTACAGATTATATCATGGTCCTGAACAACTCATCCTATGACCTATTTTATTCTTAGTGCAAAGCCTCATAAGCATGGACAATAAGGAAATTTGTCCATCTCTTTCCCTGCCAAGTATTCTATAGACATTCCCTGGCCTACAAAAAATAATTAAGTCCTCTGTCTGAGTCATCATGGCTCTTTTGCATAACTTTGTCCTGATTTGGGCCAGGATAAAACTAATTTTTGTTCCTGTAATTTTGCCTTCAGTTTTGTCTCTCATAAGCATCTATGCTTGCTAAAATTAACAGCAAATTTCTCAGTTAGGTGGCTGTTTCTAGGTCTGATAATGCTCAATGTTTTTCTCTTTCTCCAGAAAGAAAGGGTTTGAAATTTTGGCCACCTATCTTGTCTGCTCCTCCCTAAAAGAGGTTTGCAGGTGTGGCCCCTTTACTCCCTTTCTCTTTCCTAAGCATAAGATGTTGCTCAGAACCAAGCGGTGGCCTTGGTTCTGCAGACCATCCTCCATTCTCTAGCTGTAACTAAACATTTTACTTTATCTGATATATTATTGCCTTTCCCCTGTATTAGTAAATTTGTACCAAATTGTTTTCCTTTTTTCAACCTAAAGTCTCTGGTCTTTACTCCCCTTTGTTTTTTCTTTTCGGGGGGAGGGAAACAGAGACAAATTCTGTCCTTAAGCTTGTGGACCGCCCAAACACCTAAGCCATGACTGAATAATTGGAACCTGACAAGGGGCTTGAATTTAATTTTTTTTTTTTAATTGAAAATACTGGGAAGGTTGAAACTGAAAAAATAACCCAAAACAAAACATTTAAAAATGTGGGTGAAATGTTCGTTATATACTACTTTTCTGAATTTACTCATCCATGCATGTTGTTTTCTACGGTCCCATCTCGGAGCCCTGTTAGGTTTCTATGCTATTAAAACAGTGATTTGTGTGGGAATGAGTTCAGTTGGGAATTTGACTGGGGAGTTTGCGGGCTTTTTGATGAATGAATTCACTATGCAAAATGATTCTGTTCCTTTCTTTGGCAATTTTCACCTACAAGAGTTTGGAGGCCTTGGGGATGGTTGGTGTTGTTTTGGTTATCATTGTACCTGAATGTGTTCCAGAGGTGGTTCAATGTTAAATATTTATGCAGGAAAACCTACCCCCTGCTGCCACTACCCCCCACTAGTGCAGTTCCCATGGTCACTGCCAGCGATACCTCCTCCACAGCTCTTGTCACCCCTGTCACAATCCTCAGAAAGCATCTAAAGAAGTCAGACCGCCCAGGTATGTGTGATGATGATGTCTCAGAGACAGAGCCAACAGAAAAACCTAATCAGCAGAGAGAGAGTCAGCCCAAGGCAGGAACAACACAGGAGAGTGATTCAGAACCTGAGATAATTGTCCAACCTATGTTAGTAAATCTTTACCCAACAGTTTTCTTTTTCCAGCTTAAAGTCTCCGGTCTTTATTCCCCTTTGTCTTTCTTTTGTTGGGTAGGGGAAGGAGGCGGGGAAAAGAAGAATTCTGTCCTTAGGTTTGTGGCTCATCCAAACTACTAAGCTGTGACACCTGGCCCGAAACAGAACATTGGTACAAAATTGTGGGATCATGAGGATAAATTTCATCCGTGGTCAGCATCCTGGAAAAATTCAATCCATTCATCTGCCTTTGATGCATATCTGTGCTACCCTGAATTCGTGTGTTCCTAAGTCCAGCTTCTGTCTATGCTGACTTCAGAATCTGAGCCTGGGAATTCCCAGGGCCTGCTCTTCACTGTCAGTGTTACTGAGGAGTAAGAAGGAAAATTATATCACTCTTGTCCCTATTTGCGTATATTTAATAACTTTCCTTTTCATCATTACTGTTTATTAAATCTGTGTAATTTAGATTCCAAAAATAATAAAAAAAAAGTAATAAAATAAAAAAATTAAAAATCAGTGTGTAGCTCAAACATCAAGACTCTCATTTTCTGTAACATCTAAGGTCATATATTTGCATTTGTGGACCTGACCTGTAATATCACTTTGTTTCATTCTTGCTGGATCCATTCCTCTCTTCTGATCTGGACCATATTTGCTTGAATGCAAATTACTGTGCTACACTTCACATTTTCTTCAAGCCCTTTCCATTAGTAAGATTAGTAGCAGGTCAAAGGCTTGCCTTTTTAAGTTGTCTTCTTAGTTGGTTATTTGTTAAATTTACATGTTAAAAATCATTGTTCTCAAAACTTTTATTCACTGCTGTTTCTTAGAACACCTGGCCACCCATTTCTCTCCTCAGAGTGTATGCAGAGTACAGCAGAATACCTTTTTTATAGTGTGCAAATAAGCTTTTTACTCTGAGGTAGGAATTTCCTCTATAAGTTAGACATAATGATACCAAACATTAAGAAAAAAAGCTTCTTATACAGTGATAAGGTGCTTATTTGTGGTCTTATATTTGTGTCAGAGAAAATGCTTTCTACTCCAAATTTATAATTTTTCAATCTTAACAGAAATAAAATGCTAACTTTTCTCCAAATAGGAGATATATTGTCTTCTGTAAATGCTTGATGACATTTTAAACATGACCATGAAAGTAATAATTGTGCAACCATCTTTGACCATGTAGTCTGTGTTTCTCCCACTTTCCTATCTCTTCCAGGATGGAAAGAATAATACTGTTGTGCCATCTGTTCAGCCGAGCACTTCAGAAAGTGCTCCCCCACCAAGATGTAAGAGTGGGGTCTCTCTGTCTAGATGTAAGAGTAAGAAAGTAGTGATTCCTATTTAGAGGGGTTTTTTTGCCAAGAAGAGATAAAGATCTTAATCCAAAGCCTAAAAGCCTTCTTTCACTCTTATGGTTCATCTATTCTGTAATGTCTACCTGGACTTCAGCAAAGCCTTTGACACCGTCTCCCATAGCATCCTCCTGAAAAAGCTGGCAGCCCGCAGCTTGGACAGGAGCACTCTGTGCTGGGTTAGGAACTGGCTGGAGGGCCGGGCACAGAGAGTGGTGCTGAACGGGGCTGCATCCAATTGGCGGCCGGTCACTAGTGGTGTCCCCCAGGGATCAGTATTGAGCCCAGTTTTGTTTAATATCTTCATTAATGATTTAGATGAGAGGATTGAGTCCCTCATCAGCGAATTTGCAGACGACGCTAAGCTGGGGGGGAGTGTCGATCAGCTGGAGGGCAGGAGGGCTCTGCAGAGGGACCTGGACAGACTGGAGAGTTGGGCTGATTCCAACGGGATGAGGTTTAATACGGCCAAGTGCCGGGTCCTGCACTTTGGCCACAACAACCCCAAGCAGCGCTACAGGCTGGGGACAGAGTGGCTGGAGAGCAGCCAGGCAGAAAGGGACCTGGGAGTCTGGATTGACAGGAAGCTGAACATGAGCCAGCAGTGTGCCCAGGTGGCCAAGAAGGCCAATGGCATCCTGGCCTGGATCATGAACAGCGTCGCCAGCAGGTCCAAGGAAGTGATTTTGCCCCTGTACTCAGCCCTGGTGAGGCCACACCTTGAGTCCTGTATCCAGTTCTGGGCCCCTCAGTTTAGGAAGGAGATTGAGGTGCTGGAGCAGGTCCAAAGTAGGGCAACCAGGCTGGTGAAGGGACTCGAGCACAGACCCTATGAGGAGAGGCTGAGGGAGCAGGGGCTGTTCAGCCTGGAGAAGAGGCAGCTCAGGGGAGACCTCATCACTCTCTGCAACTCCCTGAAAGGAGGTTGTAGCCAGGTGGGGGTTGGTCTCTTTTGCCAGGCGACTTTCAACAAGACATGGTCTTAAGTTGTGCCAGGGGAAGTTTAGGTTAGATATTAGAAAGAATTTCTTTACGGAGAGAGTGATCAAGCATTGGAATGGGCTGCCCAGGGAAGTAGTGGATTCTCCGTCCCTGGAGATATTTAAAAAGAGACTGGATGTGGCACTCAGTGCCATAGTCTAGCAATGGCAACGGTGGTTCAAGTGTTGGACTTTATGATCTCTGAGGTCCCTTCCAACCCAGCCAATTCTATGATTCTATGATCTCTACTATTTTTTCAAATTGTTGCTTGGATCTACCTTTTTCACAACAGCATAGTTTACCATCTCCTTTCTTCCACTGTATTCATTTCTGAATTCATTTTCTGTGTTTCTGTGTTCATTTCTGAGTTCCTCCTTTCTTAGTCCTTCTCTCACTGTAGTTTAACAGGCCCTGTCATTTGTTGTAGGATGTTGTGGGAGTAAAGGCTGGACTCAGGTCCACAGATAATTTAGTTAAGTTGAAACAGAAAAGCATGTTTTACTAATTTGTGCACCAGACCTTCCCAAAACCATATGGAAGACATTAAAATACTGAAGCTGAATTCCAGTGACATTAACAGGGGTCCACCTGTCCAGTGAGTTTCTTCAAGATGGGGCTGATCCTGGACAGTGTCCGATGCCAAACTGCGGTGGGTCGAGAGACAGCAAAACAGCCACAGGATGGGCAGCCAGATATACCCCTGAGTTCCTTTTGTTCCAAAGGGGCAGCTGTCAGTCAGCTGCCACAGAAGCCAGGGGCATTGGCATCAGAGCCATTGCAGACAGGCTGCCTGTAGGGGAGGCTTCTGCAGAAGGGTGCAGTCCCCTACCCACTCATCAGTTCTTATCTGCTTCCTGGCACCACTACCTGCTCCTTCCAGCCACCTCAGCCAGGTACATCAGCAACAGTACAACCAAGGTGGCTTCCTCCACCCTTACCAGGGTAATTGTGCCTGGAGGGAGGTCCCAGCATTGCAGGCTGGCCCTCAGAAAAGGGGAGTAGTCTCCAGTAGTTCTTATCTCTTCCCTGGTGTCACCCCCTGCTCAGCTCTGGCCAGGCCAGGTCCTCCACCCTAGCCAGGGCTATTCACTTTAAAGTTGCTCTTTTGAGAAAATTGCATATCAGTGGGGGCAGACTCTCACAGTATGGACTTTTTAAAATTATCCCACAAAAATATCTGCAGTTCAAGGTTGTCTTAGATACTGAGAGTGATTAGAATAGTTTTGAAGTGATTATAATTTCCCAAATTTTTGCTTCAGTTTTTAGCTAAGCTTAGAAACTAAAAGCAACTGCCACCTGACAGACATCAGAATTATAATGATATTTGAGCTTTATTACTTGCAACAATAGTGTCTTTATTTTAATACTAAAAAAAATAAGTACTCTCAGAATTTATCAGGTGGCATTTAGAAAAGATTACAGACTGATAGAAATTAGATATCATGCAGATAATGTTAAATATTAATGATTTGATATTTAGAACATTCATGATAAAATAATCTTCCAGTATTAAGTATAAGAACACTGGCTTTCTATGATTTTATTCTATGTTTTTTCTCAATATCAGCCTCTTAGAGGCTGCTCATCCAACATCAATGTTTTTATTTGTTTTGGAGATAGAATACACCACCACACTGACTGAATACCTTTAATACAGTTTTTTAAATAATAAATTCTCAAAAGAAAGGAATTTATTGATTTAGTTTTCTTTAGTTTACTTTTTAAATACCGCTACTTCGTTTTTAATATTGAGTTATAATATTCCTTTAAATTGTATCTGAAGAGCATTAATAAGTAAAAAGATCAATAAATAGTGACCAATGCATTCTTTAATAGGAATGGTTAAACTACCTGTACATAAGACACTCGAAGTAGATCAATCTTTGGTTCAGTCTTTCAGCACAGAGTGGTTTGAGTTTACATCACAGTGTTCTAGCACTTCAAGGGTGGTTACAAAGAGAGTGGAGGTTCTCACTTCACAAGGAGCAATAGAGGTGGTCAAGTTCAGCTGCCCCAGACTATCCTGGCTAGATAGCTTGTTCCTGTCTTTTGCAGAGACTCTTAACCTCCATGCCTCTGACATCCAAGCGCTGCCTAATAAGACCTTTATTCTCTGGAGACTACAGGTTGCTGGGTAGATTTGCACAGCCACCATGGGACTGAAGCCTCAGCATGCAGGTGAGAAGAACTGGCACAAAGTGCAGGCCTTCCTGCATGCCATCCTGCACATACTGAGATGACTGCCACATTCTCCTTCCTGGTTTCCATCCCCCTGTTTGTTGGTGTTCCCTATGGGCAGTTCATTTTCAGGGCGTGTGAATTGGCCACGGGAACTACTGGTACTGCCTCTCATTCATCTCTTTTCAAGACTTCTCAGCTGTTAGTCTGTCCTTTTACACAAACATTCCAAGGGACCTGGGGACCCAGAAATCCTCTCCAGACACCTCCAGGGTACACACAAACCTCACACTCCTGCCAGCTCACAGCAACTGCTGCTGCTGCCACAGATGCAAGCATCTTCTTGAAATAATTATGCTTGAGTAGTAGAACAATGCAACTGATTGAAAAATTTCTGTGATTTTATCTTTAAAAAGTGGTAAGAAACCACTTATGCTTACAGTGTAAAAAGGATATTCATTAATAAATTAAGTTACAAGTTTTAGAAAGCCACTTACAGTTCATATTGACAGAAACAAATTTGATTCATGACCCTGCAAATATTTGAGTGATGTGTGAATTTGAGTAGTGAGTGAAATTACTTGAATTGAATTTAGGTCTGTTATAGACCACCCAGCCAGGGAGAGGGAGTTGATGAAATGTTGTATAAGCAACTGGGGAAGGTCTCAGATTCACTTCCTCTTGTTCTTGTGGAAGATTTCAACTTATCAGATGTCTGCCAAAAATATAATACTGCAGACAGGAAGCAGTCCCAGAGATTCTTGGAGTGTGTGGAAGATAACTTTCTACCACAGCTGGTGACTGAGCCAACGAGGGAAAGCTCACTGCTAGATCTACTCTTTGTGAACAGGGAAGGACTAGTGAGAGATGTAAATGTTGGTGGTCATCTTGGACAAAGTAACCATGAGATGGTTGAGTTTTCAATTCTTAGGGAAGTTAAAAGGGAGGTCAATAGAATTTCTTCCCTGGACTTCCAGAGGGGAGAATTTGATAAGTTTAGGAGATTGCTCAGTGGTATCTCCTGTGATATAGTCCTCAAGGAAAAAGGAGTCCAGGAAGGCTGGACAGTCTTCAAGAGGGAAATCCTTAAGGCACAGGAATAAACCGTACCTGTGCATCTTAAAATGAGAAGGCGTGGTACAAGACCAGCCTGGCTAAACAAGGAGCTTTGGGCAGAACTAGGAAAAAATAGGAAAGTCTATCTTCTATGGAAGGAAGAGCAGGCAACATGGGAAGATTACACAACTGAAAAAGTTTTCCTACCTTGCTTTTTGGAAATGTTTCAGAATTTCATAGAACTATAGAATGGTAGGGGTTGGAAGGGACCTCTGGACATCATGGAGTCCAACCCCTTAGGCAGGATCACCTAGGCAGCACCTAGGAATACATTCAGATGGGTCTTGAAAATGTAGAGAGGAGAACTCGCAGCCTCTCTGAGAGTAGTGTTCCAGTGTCATCCTTACAGTAAAGAAATTTTTCTTCATATTGATGCGGAACTTCCTGTGTTCCAGCTTGTGTACATTGCCCCTTGTCCTTTTACAGGACACCACTGAAAAGAGACTACCAACCTCTTAACTTTCAGTTAATAATATGATAAAACTCTGTAAATGGTCTAACTTGGTGGAAAATCCAGCAAACCAAGATAAAATAGGCAATCAAACAAATGCAAACGAAAAAATTAATGTTAACAATTTATTAAGGACAATTTGACAATAACTAATGGAAGAAAAAAAGTGGTTTTTTTAATTCAAATTTGGTAGTTTCTCTTTAAAAAGAAAATATGATAAAACAATCTTCAAGAGCTGAGACATCTTGGAATTCCCCTAATCTCTCTGTGCAGTGAACACGTTAGTTTTACAAGAACTTTGAGTTGTCTACTTCTTCCCAAGGGATCTTTTACATGGGGTAAACACAATGAAAAATGTAGCTTTCTAGCCTGGATGCAAATTCTGACATTCAGAGTAGAGGAACCTCACAAGGTCCTTATGCATAGCCAGAATAATTTTCTTGCTCTATTTCCCACACTGTAGGGTTGTCCTAACACTATTAATGTCTCTATTGTACCCTTGTCTCAAGCCAGTCCTTCCCTCATGCAATAGTTTGGTTTTGGTTTTTTTTTTTCTGGTTTTGTATGGGGTTTAGTCAAGACTTAGGCTGACACAGGGCTTCATGTACAAAGAAGAAATCTCTCTGGTTTATGCACCATCAGTATTGGCCTTAAATTACAGTATTTCTCTGGAAGCAACAGAGAAATGAGGAGGCAGATGGAACTTCTTCACAACTATACAGACTTAAGCCCTCTCAGACTCTTCAAATGTGGACATGGGAGAATAAACCAAAGCCATAACTGGGACCAGAAGAGGCATACATAAAAAAAGGGTGTGGTGACAGAAAACAGATGCATGAGAATCACCTTTACATCTGTGCAAGGGGAAGCCCTAGAAAGACTATGACATAAATATTTCCCAAAATGTCAGAAAACTATTTCAGCCACTGAAATCTCTCCTATTATTTTTGGGAAGTGGAACATTCTTACACTTTTGTAACAAAACCAAAATCTAAGTGGTTACCTGCAAGCATTTCCTTCACAACTTTCATTCTTTTCACTGAGCTGACAGACAGTTCGTGTAGTTAAAAAGCTGTCTTAGAATGACTGTGGTATCAACATAAAGCACAGCAATGATTGTTGTGACTTAAGGTGCAATGCACATGAGTGAGTGGTTGCTGCTATATATGCTGCCAAAATTTTAACAAGCTCCTTCAAGATTTTCCACCCTGTGCCTATAACACACTTGACATTTTCTAGCTGAAATAAACTGCTGGCCACCCATAAAATTTGCTTTCCCTGTTTTTCTTCCCTTTATTTCCCTTCCCATACCCTCAGTACTACCATGATTATCACTTCTGTGATCTTCAGCCCTTTTAGTTCACCACCCAGCCCCATCAACGTGCTGGATTATGCTACAGGAACATAGTATCACAAGGAAATGGGAGTATCTGGCATTGCTGAAATGTAACCAGTTATTTTCTTAAAGTTCATGTACCTTGTTTTCAAAACTGAAAATCAAGTTAGTATTCATTTTGTTAATGTTAATTTCTGAAATAAATCATAGTGTATTGTGTAAGATCTTCCATTCTGGAAAAGAAAATGTTTGACCAATATATTTTTGAAGTAATAGATGATGGTTGGCATGCTTGCCAGGTAGATTTTATTTTCCAGTTTTCAAGAGCATTCATACGATAACATTCAGAATAATCTAGCAAGTCAACCTAAATTTTCACAAAAGATATTTTGCTTCTTACAACTTGGTTCTGTTTTCTTGTATTATATTGGTTACTTGTATGAAAGTTTCTCATTCTTCCCCTCTCATATTTAAAGAAAATAAATCCAGGATCCTTCATTCAAGAATTACAAATGTGGTTTTGTTATTGTACTTTCTGTTAAGAACACCAAAATTTGTACCCCTCCTCTCTGCAAACGTCTGTTCCCACCATAAATCCTTGAGATTTTTCAAGTCCAGAAAAGTCTGTGTAATTCATGCCAAATGCCAACACCTCACTAGCTCTTCATGTACCTAGAAAGTTTTAAATGAGAAACGATGTATTATACACTGTTTTCAAATAACTGTATTCAGAATAATGAAATTTGTAATAACATCAACAACAACAATAACAAAAACAACACTAATAATGATAATAATAATAAATAATGTTGCTGAGGTACCTGCATATTCTAAGCAACCATTTTGTATGTTATTTTACTTAAAGGCATAGTAACTTTTTGTACAGATAATGTTTTGTTCAGATTTTCAGCTGTCTTAGGTCTCCAGAGCTCAAAAAAAGACATGGTTTTGGTGCATAATAATTTTCATTAAAAAAAATTATCAGTGAAGAGTTATTGAAAATCCATTTTTTTCTTTTGCTGTTTAATAAGTTGAAAAAATCCACTATTCAGGGTATACTGTTCATAAATCCATGAAGTTTATAAAATTTGACTTCAAACTCTAGCTTAGTTTTGCTGGTACTTGCACATCAATATTACTATGCTAACACAGAGGCAAGCTGGACAAGGAAACTAACCAAATCAAAATAACAAGTTATTATACATACATTTCATTTATTGCCACATCATTTATAATTTATTGAATTTGTACAGAACAAAGGAAAGGATAAACCCAAGCATTATAGTGATTTGTGGGAGCTGTAACAGTGTCCAGGACAACTGCTCAGCCAATACTATCTGCTTGTTTCACAGAAGGGCAGAAGTTGCAGTATTTTGCTCACTGGCTGTATGGACTTTACCCGCTAAGGAATACAGGGCAGTTTTGCATCATTTTGAGCTCTCACTGGAGGCAAACATTATCAGTGAAGTTTGTTATTATGTCAAAACAGCAACGATGTTTTAGACTTCTGACCCAGTTGTGCATTTTGATTTACACTTAGGTCAAAAGCACAGTCAACAAGGCAAAAAGAATTTGCAAAATAGCAGTTACACAGACAGTAATGTCTGTAGATGATATTTTTTACTGGATATTCCTACAGAATCCTTCTCAATAATAAGGATTAATAAGCTTTCCTGATGTGGGCCTAGGATCTTCAAGTGTGCAATTGTTTTTATGATGGAAGCACTCTACAGGCATGGTGTATCAAATTTTGTTTCCTGGGTATCTTTTTTTTTTTTTCAGGTAAAATTTATAGATTATGCAAAATCTGTATTGACATAGGGAAACTGGTTATGAGATAAATACTAACATGACATATCTCTATGCAATTCTTTCAAAGGACCATGAGTTTTCAAAATGTGATTACAATAACTTAGAAGGTATTCTGTGGAATGTGTGATTCCAGTGTCATCTTGCTTTGTAAAGTATTTAACTGAAAGAGATGAATGTCAGAAATGTTAGAATTCCAATATTTCTGGTATTAAAATAAAGTGAGCATACTGGTCTGAGTGGATGTCCAGTACTGGGAATTATTTTCTTTTCTGTCAGAAAACTACAGGAAAAGCCTGCTTCTAAAAGGAAATCACCACCTTGTTCTCCCTATTCAGAATCCCCATGCCTGTCCACCCTGTGCAAGTTATTTTGTGTGATTGCTTCCTTGTTACAGCTTCTCCAGATTTTCCACTTCTAATCAAGCTGCACAGGAGTGGGTATCCTATACAATCTTTGACAAAATCCTCCACAGTTTAAGAGTAACTTTTCAAATGGTCTTCTTGATAAGCAGTGAACGATTTTTTCAATTAAAGAGTCTGATAGATCTTTTGCTGGCTTTCCATTGGATTTAGGCATTATTAGTATCTGGAAGTTGTTTGTTTTGGTTTTTTTTCTTGGTTGGACATCACATGCTGCTACAGAACTCATCTCGCTTTCAACCTAAATTTTTCTACTATCTGGATATTGAATGTGAGCTGGAATTTTGAGCCAACAGTAGATTAGGTAATGGTGAGAAAGCAAAGTTCAGATTAACAGACAAGATACCTTTTATGAAGATTGCCAAAAAAGTCTTGGTAAAAATATTCAAAAGAGAGTGGAGTATTTGGATATAGAAGGTTATCAAGGAGTTCTCAGGCAAAGAAACTTAGGAATTTTTTTGCATTTGTAATACTTATTCAAGCTTCTTGCTAAACTATATATCACTTGATCTTTTTCAGTGCTGGAAAAGTACTTTATATAACATCAGGCAACACAGTGCTCATTTTACTGTAGTCATTTCATAGGCAAAAGTTACAGAAACATCTGGACAAAGTTGGACAGATGGAGCTAGGGAAGTCATTCAGGATTTTGTGAACTGGTCAGTGCAGTGAGCAAGTAAATAATTAATCTTCTTGTATTCAAGCTGAGCAAAAACCTTCAGCAATTTATGCTAAGAATGTTAAAAATAACAAAAATTTTAAAATTCCAGAAATAGCCTCTCACAATTAAACACATTTATGCAGTTTGATGGAGCAGGCCCTTATAAACACTTTGGAAAATACAGTATGTCTTCCTTTAAAAATAGCATTAAAAGAGGTGTCGATAAATATTTGTCAACAACTATTGCTGCAGAGATAAAATAATGTGTACAAAGTGTATAATTATATTCTATAATGGGAAATATTTGACACAGGCTATTATAAAAACCCTCCCTGGGCTTTGGTTGGTATGTAATAAAAATACGCAATGGACTCATTTCTGCTTGTCAAAAATCCATAGTGGACTCTGCATGCATTCAGCTTAAGTTTACATCAAAGAACTCTCTGATATTCTAAGCTACTTAACAGCCATCTTTGCAGAGCTTGCATGAACTTACTGCCAAGTTAGATCAATTTTTCTTAGCTTTCAGAGAAAACAATAGTAATTTGGGGAGATATTTTTGTTTTCATTAATGCTTTATTTGCCCCAGAGGCATACCTCATGCTACAGGATACTCAGAGTACTCTTTTTATCTTTACTACATCTAAGTTCAGAATAACTGCTGAGGGACAGGAAAATATTCTGATGCAATTGTGATCCAAATGCCACCTTTCTTACACAGAATAAGGCTTCATCTTGGAAACTATAACTGGAATATAAGAGCAATACATTGAAATGCTCCAACAGTTTTAGTAAACCTACACAACTGGAGTGCTAAAAATGAAGCATAAAAGAAAAACACATGCAAAATGCTGTAGGTCCAGTATTTTTGAAAAAAAATATCAAGTAAGATGTAGGTATCAACATTTAAGCCACCTGCAAAGGAGAATGTCCCTCCTGTTTTGTAACATCTCACTCGCTGATTTTCACAATTTAAAACTGTAGTTTGTCCAGCAATAAGTCTTCCACTCACAGCAAATTTTATAGAAGAAATAGTACTTCAGGTTTGAAAAACAAAGGAAGGTTTTTTTTTATTATTATATAAAGTTATCAGAAACAGGACACATATTCAACCACCCACAACCATGAAAATATCCTTAAATATGAGCATATCCTTATGCTCATATAAAAATTATATTAGCTATTATTTATCAATCCACTTAATATTTGTAGGAGCTCAAAACACATTAATGATGATTTTTTTTTTCCTTGCTGCAAAGGTAGTGTATTGTATCTGCAGTTTGTTGTTGCATTGTGCATGACCCCATTGTGCCATTAGTTTGCAGATGGTTTATTGTGACATAAAAGGTAATAGTGTTATCACTTATTAGTAAATATAGGCAAACACATCTCAGGTACATTGAACCTTGGAACTGTTTTCAAGAAACTTCAGGTTTTCTAAATGTGGCTGAATTTCCTGGTAACTTCTTTCACTCATGGCCTTTGAAGAAGCACTGTGAAACTGATTTCTTCTATCTTCAGTTTCAAGATATAGAAAAGAGTCCGGGAGACAAAGGTTAGGACAATTCTTTCTTATCATAGAAAAGAAGCTTGGATCAATAGCAACAGTATGAGTAAGACACACCTATCTGTTCTACAGACATATATTTGAAAATTCCTACTTTTGTTTACCATAACATATTTCCCTCATTTCATTTTAGAGATTCTCTATGGGATTATTCTTTTGTTAAAAAATCACAACCCTCACAGTGCCACTCTCCTAAAGGTTAGATAAATCCTACATTTCTGTGAAGAAAATACTAGTCATCACAGAATGTCCTGGGTTGGAAAGAACCATTAGGTGCCATCAGAAAACCAGCTGAAGGAGCACTCAATTCCATTGTCTATGTCACCAACAAAGATATTAAACAGCACTGGTCAAAGTATCAGCCCTTGAGGAACACCACTCACCACGTCTCCTTTTGGACATTGGGCCACTAATCACAACTCTCGATTCAACCATCCAGCCAGTTTCTTTTCCAATGAGTGGTTTGTCCATCAAATTCATATCTTTCCAATTTAGTGACCAGGATGTCATGTTGTTGTATACTTTGCACAGGTCTAGGTAGATCACATGTATTGCTCTGCCTTTGTCCACCAAGGCTGTGACCCCACGTAAAAGGCCACCAGATTAGTTAGGCAGAACTTGCCCTAAGTGAAGTTGTGTTGGTTGTCATCAATCACCCGTTTGTTATCCACATGCCTTAGCAGACTTCAGGAGGATCTGCTCCATGATCTTGCCATGAACAAGACTGGCCTATATTTCCCTGGGTATTTTTTTTTTCTATTTCATTTTTTAATAATGGAGGTTATGTTTCACTTTTTCCATTCAGCAGGAACTTCACCAGAGTGCGATGACTTCTCAAAAATGATGGACAGTGACTTTGTAACTTCATCCTCAGTTCCTCCAGGAGCTGTGGGTGAAACCCATCAGGTCCCATGGACTTGTTTACCTTCAGGTCCTTTAGATGGTATTGAACCCGTGTTTCATCTACAATGAGGGGATATTCCTTTTCCCAGTTCCTGCCTTTGTCTACCATAACATGGAGGGTATGATCAGTCTTTGCTGGTCAGTTCATGTGCCACTGAGTTGCCAATTTACCTGTTACAATTCCTTGATACTGTGTTTAACACTCTCATAATCCCTTTAAGAGGGATATAATCCCTTATCTTATTTATTGTCTTATAATAAATATATTATGTTTATATATTATCTTATAATAAATATATTATCTTTATTATTTTATAATCTCATAATTCCTTTATGAGATATCCCTTTAATATTTTAGGTCTGGTGGAAGAGCACAGATGGTCTGACTGATATGTATCTTAATTTTGATATATTCCTTGGAAGAAGTGTGAAGTCAGATTGTTGCAAGTTTCTAAAAGCCATGGACTGGCATGGGGAGCTTAAGGAAATAGGCAATGTTTAAATTTAAATACTTAAACACTTGAGGGCCTATGCAAATAATAAAGAAATATAATTTTCACCTGTTTCTAGAGCACTAGGACAGTCAAGTAGCTATGGTTGAATACCTCTGCTACTAAACTCAGAAGACTGAACTGCTCAGTACCTTACAGAACCTGGGAAGGAGAATAAAAAGCACTGGATAGCTACATTTTTCCTAAAGCTTTTTAGCAAAGGCATTCCTTTGAGAATGTGCTCAGTCATTGTGTTGTAAACTCAAGTGTTTCACCAAAAGCAATAGTGCCTAAGTAATTGATTGTGTCTAAGTAATTCCTCTCTACGCATATTTCCATATATTCATATCTTCTGTGTTTCTGTAAGGTAAGAGAAAGATACTTGGGGGCTCTTTAACCACCTACACTGTTAGCCAGTTTTTCTTTGCACTGATAAACAAAACAAAACCTACTTATCCATTCACAAACTCAGTTACCGTGGCATGAATTATTTAGGTTTGACCAGGACTCCTGGATTAACATAAGTATCATTCTCTGGCATGACAGTCATTAGCTTCATTGCTTTATTAGTCCATTTTCTGACTCGAAGTATATCATCTGATAATTACCAAAGATTACTTTTGGATCCTCACACAAATATATATCTGATGACAACAGCTACAAGCACTGTCAGCAGCTTATTCATTTAATTTCTGCATTTTTCCTAATAGATAGACAGACTCATCCACAGCACAATGTTGAGGACTGCAAAAGGAAGTTCAGGTCTCCTGAATCCAGTTCTCATGATATCACAGACAGAAACTAAATTGTTCTCAGATTCATAATCACTCAAGTAATTTTTCTGCCCTTAACTCTCTAATCTTCTAGGAATCCTTCGTTGCTTATGCTCCACTTTTAGGCAGTATAGGTAAGACCTTTGGGTTTGTACACATGTGATTCTCTGTGTGAAGCAATGATCACCCTCAAGTCCTAAGCATGACAGTGCAATGACAGTAGCACCACTTCCCACATATTTTATTGATCAAGACATAAATCTTGGAAAACTGAAGATGAAGCACTAGTTTTTAACCAGCTTGTTAATCAAAACATTTCCAGAGAGTTGGTATTGTATTACTAGGTCTATATTTATGCTTGTTAATATTATTAAGCTACAGAAGCTTTTTTATTTGGCTATCTCTATAAGTGTTGGCTGCTTTTGCAGATCCTCACAGTTTGGTGTCTTGATGGTCTTTGCATTTAACTTCTGTGGAAAATTAAGGAGGGAATATATTTCACTGCCTACACAGTCTCCCCTCATCAGCCCAGTAAACTTCTGAGGGCAGGAGGGGATATGAATAATAAAAGAGGTACAGTTTCTGTTCTTTCTCTTTGTCAAAGTATCAAATTTTTGTATATTATCAGTTGTATCAGTTGTATCCTGTGCACTTCAGTTCATCAGCTTTGTTGCTCTGATTGAGAAACCTTAAGTTTATAGCCTGAAGTCAGATGTGTGGAAGAAGTCACTGTCAAAGCTTCTTGATTTCTGGAGGGATTGCTTCTGATCTTTTGTCTTCAAAATTCTTCCCTGACCCTTTAGTCTGTCCTTGTTGCAGTTACTTGATGACTTCAAATTATTCGAGGAAGAATTCAGACTGAAGCTCAGGAGTGTCAGAATGATAATAAAAAAGCAACACTATGTTTGTATGCTTTACTTAAAAGCTTATAACCAGGGAACATTCCTCCCCAAGAGGGTCGTGTTTTTAGAAATCATATTCTCCTCCTTCAGTACGTTTGGTTTCTTTGCTCATTTTCAGCCACAGGTCTAGCTAATAACCTCTTGTATCTGAGATGGTCACTGAAGAACTTCGCACTTTTTTATCTCATAAAAAATGTATCGTCCAAATTCCTTCTTGCCAAATGAAGAAAAAGCAGAGATGTGTGTATTGGTATCAGTAACACTCAAAAGCCTTTGAATATATAAATAAATATTTTAGTAAGCAGAAATATGCAGATTTACTGGGGAAAAAAATTTATGCAAATAATTCTTCAGTGCTACAAAACATTTTCACAAGTAAAATAATTTAGAAAACAACTAGTCACTTTTGTTGTCTAGCAAACAAAAAATTGGAAACTGACATCTGTTTCTACAGAAAAGTGAGAGCTCTTGGGACAGTCTCAATGCCTTTAATTGAAAATAACCAAGTTTCCAGAATCTGGCTTTGCAAATGTGAAATCCTTTAATTACTAGAAAGTAATCAATACTTAATTCAGCTAAAATATTATCTACAAACATGCTAAGACAGTTTCACCTATTATGATTTATAAAAGCACCTGCAAAATTAGATGTTATTTCATTTATGCTTGCTCCCACTAAATAATCAGCATATTGACTTTTGATGCTTTTGTGCTCTGCTCTCTTTGCACTTATTGTAGTTTTCAAAAAAAGAACAGTACTTAATTTATCCTCCTATAGACAAAACTGTAGGTCAGACAAGGTATCAGGAAGAACATTCAGTTATAGTAGCCAGAAGGGCACTGAGGATTATGTCTTTAGCCAGTTAATAAACAGCCCCACCAGAAAGATGTGATACTCGACCTGATGGTCAGCAGTGAAAGTGAGCTAATCAGTGACATCAAGATTGGAGCCAGCCTGGGCTGCAATGATCATGCACAAGTGGAGTTCCCAGTCCTGATGGATATGGGTTGAGCAAAGATTAAAGTCAGGACTCTGAATGATGGGAAAGCAAATTTCCAACTGGTCAAGGATTAGTCCCTGGGAAACTGTCATCAGAGACAAGGGAGAGGAACAGAGCTGGCAGTTCTTTAAGGACACTTTTTCCCTAGAGTTCAAGAGCGTTTGATCCCCAGGCACAAGACATCAGGAAAGGAAGGTAAGAGATGAGAAGACCCGAGCCAAGACCTACTGGTCAGACTACAGGATAAAAAGAAATGCACATGCTGTGGAAGAAAGGACAAATATCTTTGGAAAACTATAGCGATGTTACCCAGTTTTGTAGGGATGGAGTCAAGAAGCTTGAGGAACAGCTTGAGTTGAATTTGGCAAGGGATGCAGAGAATAAGGGCCTTTATAGATATGTAAGACAGAAAAGGAAGGTCAAGAAAGTGTTCCTCCCTCTGATGAACATGGCTAGCAAACTGGAAAAAACAGACAAGGACAAAGATGAGGTACTCAAACTTTTGTTTCTGTCTTCACTGGCAACCTCTCTTCCCACACCTCTCAATGGCAAGATCTACCAATCTGTCAGCCTCACCTCTGTCCCTGGGAAGGTCATAGAACAGATCCTCTTAGAAGCTCTGATAAGGCATATCAGCGGCAGACATATCAGACATGTAGGTGATTGACACAGACAGTATGGCTTCACCAAAGGCAAATCTTGCCTGATCAACTTAGTGGCCTTCTGTGGTGGAGTGACTTAAGTGAACAAGAGAAAAGAAATGAATGTTATCTATCTGTACTTCTGTAATGCTTTTGACAAAGTCTCCCACAACAGCCTTCTCTACATATTGGAGAGAGGTAGATTGGATGAGTAGAATGCTTGGTGAATGAGGAACGGGTTGGATCATCACATCCAGATGGTAGTGATCAGTGTCTCAATGTCTGGTATGTTCAGTGGTGAGTGGTGTCCTTCAGAGTCTCTGCTGGAACCAGTACAGTTTAGTATCTTAGTGAATGACACAGTGGGAATGAATACACCCTCAGCAAGTTTGCAGATGACACCAACCTCAGTGGTGGGGTTTATGAGCCTGTGGGACAACATGCTATCCAGAGGGACCTGGAAAAACTTGAGAAATGAGTCCATGCAAATTTCATGAAGTACAAGGTCTTGTGCATGGGTCAAAGTATTCCCCGGTATCAATATGGATCAGGGGATAAAGGGATTGAGAGCAGCCCCTGAGAATAAGGACTTGGGCATACTTGTGGAAGGAAAGCTGGACATGAGCTCACAATGTGCACTTGCAGCCCAGAAAGCCAACTGTATTCTGGGCTTCATCAAAAGGAAAAAGAAAAATAGCCAGCAGACAGTGAGGTGATTTTTCTCCTCTACCTTAGTGAGACCTCAACTGGAGTACAATGCCCAGTTCTGAATCCCTCAGTACAGGAGCTGGTCCAGAGTTGGGCCACAAAAATTAACAGATGGATGGAGCACATCTTCTAGAAGACACTGAGATAACTCAGGGAAGACTGTATTGTGGTCTTTTAATACCCAAAGGGGGCTTGTAAGAAAGATTGGGTTAGATTTATTATTCAGGGCTCTTGCAGTAGAGAAAGGGTTTGGTTTTTAACCAAAAATGGGTACATTCAAACTAGATATAAGGATGAACTTTTTCACAATGACAGTGTTGAAACACAGGAACAGGTTGCCCAGAGAGGTGGCAGATGCCTGATCTCTGGAATCAGTCAAGGGCAGAGAGACCAAATTGAAGATGTCCCTCCTCACTGAAGGTGGGTTAAACTAGCTGATCTTTAAAGGTACCTTCCAGTCCAAACTATTCTATGATTCTGTGATCAGGCTTGGCCCTCCTCAACTGTCCCAACATAGTCCAAGCACCAGAGCCATAATAACAAATTTCAGACATGGTATCAGGGTAACCAAAGGAGAAGATCTAATCTTAAAACCCTACTCCTTACCATTATGAAACAGTAATCAGTGAAACAACTAAATAGTAACTTTCAAGGTGGGGGAGGGAAGCGGGGGGTGGTGTTAGAAAAACAAAGAAATATAATCTATGAAGGTAAGAATTTTTTTGCAAAAGAGAATTTTCCTTGCACACAATAGCTATAAAGCTCAGTGATACACTTCAGCTGTTATACTGGCACAGAGTGCACATGAAGGGCTCTGAATCTCAGTGAAATGGTATGAGCATCTTCTATTAAGCAGGAAGCTACAGTCATTCATATCTACGATGACACCATCATTTTCAGTTTAAGGAAAAAGTATTTCAGAAGAGATTTTTATCTATTTATTTATTTTATTGTTCATCTACCTTTTTTAAAATTGATGCAAACATTTTCCTTTGGAAATCCTGGAAACTGCCAAGAATAATCCTCTATAAATTCTGGAATCCATAAGAAGAAACAGACTCAGAACTAAATTCTGAACCTTGTATAATTTCAATTGCACTTCAATGTAACCCCATATTTTTTTGCATATTGCTAGGCATTTTGCTACAGTATTTGAGTAAAGGCCAGTTTTGAGGAACTGCCAGTTTGTAGGCAAGACTCGACTTGCAGTCAAATTCTACAGTGAATGAAAGCAAGCTGAACTTCAAGCATAATATCCCCTATGCTCCCAGGAAGCTACCACTCTGAAATACACCTAATGCCACTGAAGACCTAGTCAAAATGACAAGCCCTTCCTTGAGATGGTTACTTCCAGGTCAAAATAAGCAGAAATATCATATAATATCATATCATATTATGTTAAGTTATGCTATGCTATGTTACATTATGCTATGAATGGTATATCATGTATTATACCATATTATTTATATGGGAATATAGAAAACCATCAAGATGTGGAAGAACAGAGAAGGAGCTACGAGGGAGATAGAACGCATCTTTTTATCCCTTGAGAACTGCAGTTACCATGGTGCCACCTTCAGGGAGATAACGTACAATTTTCTTGACATTTGTAGGGGAGAGACAGGGCAGCATGGCACCAGGCTTGTTTGTTTGTTTGTTTGTCTTCTCCATAGCATTCTCCTTACAATAAAATTGTCATCAGACTTTTGTGAAGTGACCCAGAGCAGCAGTTTGGACTTTATTCCCAGCCAGAATTTTTATCCTGCAAAGTTGTTTTTTGCCTGTATTTATAGAAAATATAAATTAATAAAAAATATAACCACTATCATAATTTGATTTCACTTTTTTAAAAATACTTGAATCCAGTCTTAGGTGTTTATACAGGAAGAAAAAAAAGAGTAAAATCCAAAAAATCCTACCAGTATCATAAATTATTACTTCAGAAATAAGGTTACTTGGGTTTAAGATATCCGTGAAAAAATTAAATTAATGTTTTAAATCAACCTGAATCTTTTCTAATATCTTAAAACTAAAAGGATACAGTAAAAATAAAAGAGTTGTGTTTCCCTCCTTACAGAGGGCTATTTTCCTATCTTTTTTTCTGCCAACCTACTACCAAATCATTCCTCTTTGATATGCAATGAAGCATTCTAAAACATAGCATTCTAGAATATGTAGACTACAGAGACTATATAGCCTTTATACCATCTATATGCTACATTGTCTCTTCAGCTGTTAATTTTTTTAATAATGAAGATGGAAAGAAAATTAATCTTGTTGGAGCAATGGACAAAATTTCCACCCATGAACAAGATCTCTGTATCACCTGTAAGTAGAATCACACTAAGAATTATTTCTTTGAGGAAAAAAAATGTCAAATTACTACACACTTGAGAATTTACAAATGCTTTCTTACAAATGTGTGTCTATCACAAATAGTAAACAAGAACTGGATGAAAGTCAGTAGGTTTCTGAGACTAGTTATAAGCAGAACTTAATCCTTTACAAGAATGGACCCTGGAAGCTGTAACACAGTATGCTTTTGTCAAAAATAATAATTTAAAAAAATATTAAACTCAATAATTGAACAAGAGAAAGAGTTAATCCTCACTCATTCTATGGTCTAAAGTCCTTCAGAGACTAAAGACTAACGTCTACAGTTCTTCAGAGGGTGACCCAATTATCTGAAGATCAGGACAACCTTTTGGACTCCTTGCACTCGTGCTACCACCAAACTGCCATCTGTCTCTAATCAGGCTCCCTCAGCCCATGCAAAAATACACTGTTTTGTCCTTCTAGGCACTAAGCTTCTACAGGGTTACCTTATACAGAAAATTAGTGAGATGGTTCCGTTCTATCTGTGGTGAAGGTCTAAAACATTATGTAATCATTGTTACCAATAATAGACAAAATGTTTCCAGACAGCTTTCCAGACCTTCTGTCAGTCCAAAAGACACAGAAGTGTGTTTCTGGGCATAGAAGGCAGGTGGAGAGAGGAGCCATGTTTACTGACTTCAAGGGTCTATGAGCAGCAGCCTGGTTTGATATTTTGTAAGTTTTTTCATTTCAGCTAACAAACTATTCTCAGTAGTCTAGTGGGAATATTTCTTCTTGTTAAAGCAAGTTACCACTATCAGTGATTTTGCAATTATTCAAGAACTATATATCTTGAAACAACAGATGTTACTAGGTTTATTATAATGGGAAATATACTTCCAACCCAGTCATTTTCTTGTTACTGAAAGGATATTTCAATCATACCAGACTTATGGAGTCTGCTCCATAAAACCGCCTGTCAGCATTTTAGCTGTATATAATAACTAGATTTTAATTCAAACATGACTCCCAGTTTAGCAATCTCTATTGCCATACATGTCTCACAAGTGTCAAAGTAATGCCATGCTATTAGTGAAAAAAAAAAAAGTAAACCATATTGTACTGTTTAACTTCAAAGATTCTCCTTTATTCCTTACATTTACCAAGTCAAGATTCCTCAAAAAATGTTTCACAGAGACATCCGAAGTAGGATTCTTGTCTTCAGCATCAGGTCTTCCTCAGATTCATGTGGTAAAAAAATATCTTGTTGTACTTCTACATGTACATGAACTTCTGTGTCTTCTTGTGTTGCTCTGCTGGGGTATGTGGAAAGGTTTTGGTATCGGAGGTGGTGTGGCAAGGTGACTGCAGGGATGATTTCTATAGGAAGACACGAGAAGCTACCCCAATGTCAGACAGAGCTACCACTGGCCAAATCTGAGCCTATCAGTGATATCAGTAGCTCCTCTGTGATGAAATAATTAAGAAAGTGTAGAAAAATCCAGCAACAGCAGGGAGAAAAGAATGAGAAAATGTGAGAGAAACACCAGTATAGAGTAATCTTAAAATTTCTGTTTTGGCTGTGTAGAATTTATCTGACCTTAACGCAAGTTCATTCTAAGTTATAAATGTTTAGGGTTTGTTTGGTGGTTTTTTGTAGGGTTTTGTTTGTTTGTTTTTTGTTTTGTTGGTTGGTTGGTTTGTTGTTTTTTTGTTTTTTTGCCTAGTAGACAGCTACAGAAAGTCTAAGAATCAAGGAAACTCAGTACAAAGCAGTTTTATATCATCTAACTTCAAAACCATCAAGATATAGACCTATAAGGAGAAACACCCATTCATACTTAAATCTCATGTGTTGTCAAAAAAAGTGCCTTTGGCAATGGCAGGATAGCTGGATGTAGCTTGTAGGAAGTGGAAAATTAGTGACAGTCACCAAATGAACCTGATGTTAGTCAGGTATATCTGAGATCTTGAACATTGATTGATTTGCTGGAGGAGATATTTGTCATAGCTCCAATTGGTTATAATGTGTCTTGGGCTTTTAAATGTTATAATCACATCTGAGTATGGCCTAACATGAGAAGGTAAAGCCCTTATGAATATCTGTGCAAGGCATAAAGTCTGACTGACATACTGAGCTCTGGGAGGAAAATGCCTTTCATGATATAAAAAAATACAAAGATGTCTATTGATTTTCATTACCCGTGTGAACTAAAAACTCAGCAGTCCATGAAACTGATCTTTCAGAATTCTTTAATAGGTCTTTTCTTACTGTTTCTTTTGTGCATACTGTTAAAAGCCTCTAATGAAAATGATTTCTGTTATTTTACAACAGAAACTTGCCTCTTACAAGCATTGTCTGTAAAAAGCTCAGGTATCATCATCAATTACTTTCTCCCTTCAGGTAGATCTGTGTCTCAGATGCATCCTAGTGCTTCTACAATTATGATTATGGTGAAAAAAAAAAGACAACAAACAAAACCAAAAGCAAACTGAGAAAAAAAAACAAACAAAAAAGCACAACAAAAAACAAACAAAAAAAAGCCTTCAACACAAGAAGAAACAAACCAAAACAAGAAAATTTCGACTACAGTAAAGAAATGAAAAGGCAAATAGTAAAGATTAAATAAAATAAATAAAATCTCTTTTTTTGCCTCAATCTTTCACTATTTTTAATGTCAGACATTACAGCAAATCATTCCCACCTCACAACCTCTGAGATTATTTTATGATTTGAATGTGCTCTTGTTGTTTCAGAGATTACTTCATAGCAAGTAAATGGATTTGCTTCCTCTCCTTCCATGTTAAATAAAGTTGTATTTAATTCCTATGTGATTCTTATGTAAAAGGGAAGCCAAGTGACCTGAGTTTTTTGATTTCTGTTGCTATACATAGGAGACAATTTGGTCTTCTCCTTTTAAGAGGAAGTAAATTTAATTTAGGTTATTTGAAATATTTTAGTTAAAGAAATACCTGAAGCTGAACCTCATTAAAACATAAATCAAGATCTGTCTTCTTTGCATTACAAAGATAGAAGGAGTAGGACAACTATATCAATATTCTCTAGTATTCAACAATTATGCAAAAGGGATGAGAAGGAAATTATGACACTAAAATGAATGAGAGAATTTGGCAACCATGAGTTATAAGTAAATTTTTAAAAACACAGGGCAAGGTGATCTTTTGTCAAATTAATTTTATTTCACTAAAAGAAGGGAGGTAGAAACAATTTGTTTTAAAAAAATATTTCTTTTATGTAAGGCAAATCTATTTTTTCAAGAAAAGTAATTAACAAAAATTTGGAGATTCTTCTCTTGAAAGTTATATATTATTATTTGTGGAAGTACTCCTAAATTGAAAATAAAATATCATGTCTTCATTCTCCATCACAGTATTAACAAAAGACTAATGAAATCATGTTGTATTTGAGAAAGATATATCAAAGAAAAAAATATTACATGGTTAATCCCAGAACTAGAGACATGATCTTAATAATTAAATAAAAATATCTTGTACATCTGTAAAGTTCATTTCTTTTTACAGATTTTAAATTTTTTCTTATTCTGTCAAGGTGGGATTTCTTTCATATTTTGTACTGGATATTTCTTTATTCTGGCCTGTAGAGCTGTATTTTGTAGTAGCTTTACCTTGCTGGAACCAGCAAGCTGGGGGACCACCTTATCTGCTGATCAACATAAATGACAGCTTGCTACAAAGAACGTTACAGGGTGGAAAAGTCTAACACAGTAAATTACAATTAATATACTGAGTTTGTCAAAAGAAACAAGAAGATATTAACATTCAAGAAAATCACTAAACATATCAATGGAGAATGTGAACCTGAAAGTCTGAAAAAAGTAGAGGGTGTGAAAGATTGAGGCAAAAAAAGAGAGGAAAATAACTTTTCTAGTGTAGCTTAAAATAAGTGACAAAAATAATGCCTACACACTGGAGATTAAAGTAATCTTCTGCATGTGAGATGCTTTAGGTAAGTAACACACAAATATTTCTGTGTTCTGGTGTTACATAAGCCAGATTCTCCCATCTCTGAATTTTTGTATGAAGTTTAGATTACTGCCAAAAGCATTCACACTGATGCAGGAGCAGCAGAAGAGGAGTTCTGGAGGAAGGAATCTAACCTGCTGGATGAGGAGGAGAGGGAGGAAGATGAAAAGCTCAGATACATGATGGACATTTTGTAAGATAAATAAATAAGCAAATAAATAGCCCCCTTGTGTACATTTGGTTCTGGAAGGTGGAATTATTCAAGGATAAAATCATAGAATCATATAATAATTTGGGTTGGAAGCAACATCTATATACTTTAAATAAAGTAAGAATTAAAGAAGAAGAATTAAAAGTGAGAGGATCCACTTTTCATGTACAGTCACCAATGAGGGCATTACAACACTAATTAAATATTTTTTCAGAGGTAAAATTTAGGGAAGGTGATATTCACTGGTCTTGATTTTTCTCAGACAACATCTCTTCCTGTGTCTTTAATTCATGTAATTATTCAAGAAAGTTATTAATCTTGAATTATTAGGCAATGTTCCTTTCAGTCTGAGTTCATTAAAGATTCACCTGGTTGTAACTTATGACCTGCTGGAAAACAGAAACTTAAGAAATCTGTAGGAACAGGAGGTACAGAGAACATGAAAGTGGATGTTGGCAACTTTTTCTTCTTAAGGACCTTAATAATGAGAATCAGAGAATTATAGAATAATTTGGGTTGGAAAGGACCTCTAAAGGTCCTAATCTAGTCCAGCTCCCTTGCAGTAAACAGGGACACCCTCAATTAGATAAGATTGCTTAGAGCCTTGTCAAGCCTCACTGAATAATTCCAGGGATGAGGCCTCAACTACCTCCCTGAGCAACCTGTTCCATTTTCCCACTACCCTCATGATAAAGAACTTTATACTAGCATCCAATTTAAATGCATTCTTCTCTAATTAAACAACATTGCTCCTTGTCCTATCAGTAGACTCTTGCCTACAGTCTGTCTCCAGCCTTCCTGCGGTCTCTTTCAGATACTGGAAGGTGACCACTAGGTCTGACTGGAGCTTTCTTTTCTCCACAGTGAACAACCTCAGCTCTCTCAGTCTGTCTTCATAGGAGATAAGAGGTTTTTCCTCCCTGATAAAGAAAGGAGAGAGAATAAAGAGAGAGACATGGGGGTTGGAAGATAAACTACACATCTTTAATGAAACACTAATGATAAATAGGAAAAATTATTAAATAAAAGTCCAGGCTGGACTCCTGGAGTCAGCAGGAGTTGGGAGCTGGAGACAGGAACACAGGGAACGGCTGGCATGGATCAGGACCACAGGCAGATTCTACTTTTCCAGTTCTTTCTTCCAGAGTTTGACCACAATAGACACAAATAGAGGTTTACTGTCCATCAACTACTGAGAGAGATTGAGTTGATATATTAATCAAGACTGTCCAAAGAGAGACATTATAATCTTGCCAGGGAGACTGGACTTCTAGTCATATTTTAAGTAGAATAATAGCCACAGCATTTTTCAGTTGATGCTTGATTGAAATCTCATTATTTTTTTTGGCTTTAGAACTAAGCAAAGCAGTCTTGCTTATAAGCAGATCACATAAACTCTGAAGGGTTGATTTTTTAGTATATTGTTTTCACATGTGAGGCTCTTTTTGTCAATAATTTCTTTTATGAATAGCCTACAACTATTTATAAAATATCAAGAGCATTACATTTTATGGGAAGGACTGCTGCTGTAACTTCAACACCATTTTAAAATAGCCCTTCACTTGTTATGTATATGTGTGTGTACCTGCATATATAATTGCATGCAGTGTAACAGACCAAGTAATTGCAACTCGTTGGATGAGAGAATCTAAGGATTTTAGTGCTGGTCTTCATTCACCTTGAAAAAACTTATTACTTTGGGTGCTTTTACTAAGCTATTTATACCCAGTATATAACTTTCCATTTTTAATTTTTCTGTTTGGTAAGTAATATAATATCAGTTATTGCATATTAGACGAACACACATGCACAAAACCATGGATCCACCACAATTGCAGGAGTTTTTCTTCCAATAAATCCTTTTTTCCCCTTCCTCATGAAAGAGATCATTTGAGAAAGTCTATTGATCATGTGAACAGATGGTCTTATTACAGCAGGACTGATAATTTCCTTTTGTAGATCTCAGGTTATGAGAACTTTTGAGTCCTTTATTTTTTTAAATGAAATCTTACAATGATCTGTAATTTATTAAATGCTCAAATTCTTCCAGAAAAAATTGTTTTTAAAACATGGCTTGTCAAAGGTCTCGGTGACAGTGTTGGATCTAAAAAATATGATTCATATCTGAATGTTGTTAATTCAAAATAAAAGCACAAAACATAGTTTGAGGCAATTGTGAAATCTGAGCTGAAAATAAGCTAATTGTAACATAGGAATGAAGCACTCTTGGGATGCCTGGAAGGCGAAGGTCAGGCTATACAGTATATGCGTTAGGCAGAACTTCTACAACATAATTTTCAAATAAATATAATGTTAATTGAAATTTCCCATCTCTAATTTTATTTTTGGCTAAGGTGAAGAAGAGGGTCAAAAAAGGTAGCAAAATGCTGTCGTGTCTAATTGAAGAGTTTGGAGAATCTAATTGGAAAACTGCCTTATGGTCATGGTCAGAAAGAGTGAACATAAGAAGGAAATAATTGTTGATCTGCATGTGTTGATTTAAGATGAGGCCAAGCAGCATCTCAGAATGCTGTACAAGGGTTAATTCTAAATGAATATGGATGAAAAAGTGGACCAAAAATGTTGGATTTCTTTAGCAGCCTTTAGCTAAGGTTGTTATATTACTCTTAGGACTAAGTATTAAAGCTTACATTTTAACTGTGAAAAGGCTGACACTCCAGAAGACCTAGAGAGACTTGAGAGTTGGGAAGGGAGAAATTTAATGCATTACAAGAGATGTAAAGTCTTACATCTGGGAAAGAACAACCCCGGATACCACTATAAGTTGAGGACTGAGCTGTTGGAGAGCAGCACAGGGGAAAGAGACCTGGGGATGCTCGTGGATGGAAGGATGACCATGAGCCAGCAATGTGTCCTTGTGGCCAAGAAGGCCAATGGAATCCTGGGGTGCATTAGTAGGGGGTGGCTTGGAGGCTAAGGGAGATTCTCCTCCCCCTCTACTCTGCCCTGGTGAGGTCACATCTGGAATATTGAATCCAGTTCTGGGTCCCTCAGTTCAAGAAGGACAGGGAACTGCTTGAAAGAGTCCAGTGCAGAGCGACCAAGATTATTAAGAGCTGGGTCTTTTCATCTTGGAAAAGAGGAAAATGAGGGGTGACCTTATCAATATTTATAACTATGTAAGAAGAGAGTGCCAGGAGGATGGAGTCAAGCTTTTCTCAGGCGTCACTAATAATAGGACAAGGGGCAATGGTTATAAACTGGAGCATAGGTGGTTCCATATTAATATAAGGAAGAATTTTTTTCACTGTGACGGTGACAGAGCACTGGCACAGGATGCCCAGGGAGGTTGTGGAGTCTCCTTCTCTGAAAGACATCCAAAGCCCACCTGGAGGTAACTCTGCTCTGGCAGGGGTGTTTCGACTGGATGATCTTTCAAGGTCTCTTCCAACCCCTAACTTTCTGTGATTTTATGATTCTATGAAAATTTGCTCTTTTTTTACCTATAAACTATGATGAGCAACTTGCATGGTGTATCTGCTTAACCTGGATCCTTAGCCTCCTGTCTTTAACATAACAGTTCAAAATCCTGTCTGCTTTGTGAGATCTGATTTTTTCCAATACAAAAAAAATCAATCACTGCTCAAATCTTCCCTTGACATGAATCTTAAACAGAGATAAATAAAATGGAGAAATATATCTGCTAGATAAGTCGTCTTTCCTTTGCAATTAAATTATCAATTGAAATAACATTTTAATGAAAAAAATATACATTTTAACTAAAAACCTAATTACATTTGACATTCCATGTTAAAGCATGGAATTTTGCAACGTTACTTTTCCAGACAGTTTGTTATCTAAAGGAAACAGAGAAAAATAAGGAAATAGACCTGGTATATTATCTTTCACTTTCCCAAGAGGACTGGCTGCATGAGTTTTTCAGGGACTGAAGTCAAACTGACTGGCTGGCTGTTCCCTACACCACCTTTTTGAAGACGGGTGTGATGTTTGCCTTTCCCAAATTTTTATAATCTCCCCTAATCTCCATAGCCATTCAAACATATTTGGCAGTAGCATAGGTGCAGCTTGCCCAGGTCCTAAAGAATTGTGTGGACTGATCTTGTGTGGGTTATCTCTGAATCGATTATCATCTACTTATTGCTGATACTTCTCCTACTTAAATCCATCTTAAATATGCACCAAGGGCTTGGAGATGTTAATAAACATTAAATTTTAGAAGTCTTCTATTAGAAGCCTATTTTAAAGAGGTCAATAACACAAAGATTGTCTGACATAAACATTTTTGTTAAATAACATGCATACCACACAAAGTCTGCTTTATGTACAGACACAGCACACATACACCATATATATGAACATATAACCCCACACTCTGTACACATTTGTATGAGTGCAAGAACTTCACACAGGAAACCATCCTCATTTTCTGACAAAAATATTGATTAAAGAGTCCTTGTAAGCTTCACAAAAAAAAAAAAAACAAAACCAAAAAATCTGTTCTCATATATCATCATATTTTTTGTACATCATCCATCTTTTTTGTAGTAACTTCCTTTCTTTTTCTTGAAATTCTTCAGGTATTTTTTTAATAGAAATTCTTTGGATATTTTGTTTTATAGAAATTATTCCAATCTTGTTAAAAAAAAAAAAACACCTGAGTATCATATAAGGGATATTCTGAAGTCAAAGAAAGTCCAGTTTGCAATTTAATTTTATGCAGTGACAATATATCATTTAACTAAATGCATATGCATCACTAAAACCAACAAAAAATATCACAATGAATCATATGCAAATGACATTGTACTGCAGTGATTGCTATGTGCACATTTGATTCTTATATGTTCCTAAACAATAGGAGGAGAAGAAAACTGTATTCTATGGTAAAATAAAATTAATGTATTGTAAAGTAGTTACAGCTACATTTGCTGAAGCTTGTAGACTGTGTTATGCATTTAGTGAGAAGTTCTACTAATGGTTGGCATGATGATTCAGTAAGAAAGCCAGAGGGCTTACTTGTAAATCATGGTGAACTCCAGAGACAGAGCTTTGATTCCTAGAGCTATCAGTCAAACTGAGAATCATAGCCATGGCAATTAACAGCATGTTTCCAAAGCTCATCAAAAAAACCAGACTCATTGCTTCTTGGAGTGTTTGCTTTCCTGAATCCATGCTGTAGTGGAGAGAGAGAGAAATCAACATGATCAACAGATTGACAAGATCAACAAGGGTCTGCTACAGGGAATTTCAAACAGAGTTGCAATCTCATTATAAGGTCTTGGCAAGTCACTCGATCCAATTTCCCTACCAGGGGTTAGTGAAAGACACAGAAATGCAGAAAAACTGTAGGGGGGTAGTGTGATGTTGCTAGTGCAGGAAACTTGACAACAGAAGTGTAGCATTGAGGGTATTTTTCCTTTCTGCTCTAATGGACAACATTACTTAATGTATCATTACAATATATGCAATACTTTCGCAGTGCTCCTGGGACTCAGCTCTGTGCAAGAATTAAAGGCATGTACTGGTAGAAATTGACTTCTACTTTTCTATAAGAAAGAAAAGTTGGTTCAACAATTGAGATGGTAGGAAAGAGCAGGTTTGTACCTTTCAGGATAGACAAAAATCTTTCTTGCAAAGAGGAGGGGAGAATGGGCAGGGGAGGGGGGGGAAATGGAACGGGCAAGAGGGAAGGAGGGGCAGGGGAGGGGAAAGGGAGGGGTGGGAAGAGTTAAGAAGGGAAGTAGAAAATTCTCAAAATTGTTTCCTGAGGTGTGTCCTCCCACAACCTCTACTGTATCCATAGTTACCTGAGCTGGTTAAGTTTCAAACTCAAATCTAAAATAGAGGTACAGCAGAGCTGGGAGATCTTGAGTTCCTTGTTTAGTCAGTGGGAAAACCCTCGGGTTCAGCTGAGGTGCATCAGAGTTCCAGATAACTAAATTCTCTTTTTTGTGCTAATTTCAGAACACCTGGATTGAGGTTGAATATGTCTTCTTCAGTATATCCCCTGGACTTCTCTACTTCAGCAAGCCTGAGAAAACATGCAAACAACTGCTTCTGATACACATTTCTCTGGAGCTTAATCATCATTGCAGGGGAGGGTAAAGGAGAGAAATGGAAAAGTGAGGGATCTGTTTACATAGCATGCACAAAAAAAAATCACTGATAACCCTAGTATGTCATGTACAAGCCAACAACCCTCAAAGCAACTACCATGCAATAGGAAAATTTAAATTTCTTGGTTGATTTTGTATGACCAGACCTATGGAGATGAATGTCATCCTGGCTTGTAAAAGGAACACTGTGGCTAGCAGGAATAGGGAGGAGATTGTCACTCTGTGCTAAGTTCTGGTGAGGCCACATCTCGAGCACTGTGTTCTGTGCTGGGCACCTCACTATAAGAGGGAAACAGAAGTGCTGGGGAATGTCTAGAGAAGGGTAATTGAAGCTCATTAAGGGCCTGAAGTACACATCCTGTGAGGAGTGGCTGAGGGAGCTGGGGGTGTTCAGTCTGGAGAAGAGGAGGCTGAAAGGAGACCTTATTACTCTCCAACTACCCCAAGGGAGGTTGGAGGGAGGAGGGAAACAGCCTCTTCTCCTGAATGAACTGTGATAGGACCAGAGGAAATAGATTTAAGCTGTTCCAGGGGAGGTTTAGGCTGGATGCTAGGAAACATTTTTTCACTGAGAGTCTTGTCAGCATTGGAATGTCCTGCCCAGGACAGTGGGGTAGAGTCACCATCCTGGAGGTATTTAAAAGGTGTTCGGACCTGGTCCTTAAGGATGTGGTTTAGTAATTAACTTACGGTGTTGGTCAAAGGTTGGAAAGGATGATATTGGAGGTCTCTTCTGACATAAAACATTCTGTGATTCTGTGAATTAATTAGTAGCTGCACCCCACAGTTTTCATGAAGCTCCTGAACATATTAAACTGAGTTAAAATTCTTTTACTTCTATAACAACTTGAAGATAGGCATTCTGACCATATTGTCTCAGTTGAAAACCTTAGAGAGAAAACACAGGAAAAGAAAATCATTCCTTGGATCTTTTCCAGGGTGTTAGTGTTACAACTTTAGAGGCATTCATGTGGAGCAACAGTGGTTTGGAAGTTCCTGGAAGATGCTTATATTGGAAACAAAGACTAACTCTCTTTCTCTTTTTTGTCAATATTCGATAATTGATAACTGTAACATTCCTCCAAAAAAATTGCATGAGAAATGCACAAAAGAAAAGGGCTCCACAATTTTTTATTGTGCCTGCAAATTAAGTATTTCTCACACTGCTCCACAGAAAGAACAATGAGTAAGCCCACACTGTGTGATGGCCCAATGTAAGTTACACTACTTTATGCACACCAAGAGTATTTTGTTCAGCTTCATTTTCACAGGTACAACTGCAGTGAGAGCAGAGAGAGCAGAGAGGCATGCAATTTCAAAACCAACAGCATAACAGATAATTTTTTTCATTATAAAAATTTTTTTCATTATAAGGAAAAGTAGGGGCCTTTATAGTTGAGAAGTAAAATCAGGCTGTGTGCCTTATTAGTTGTAATAGTCAACTCTTGTCCATCCAATAAGTGGCTATAAGTTTTGGGAAACAAGGGCAAAATCTGCACACCTTTACTGAGGAATGTCTTCTCCCCTCTAGATACTTACTGACCTGGAGACAAATACAGTCTTTTTACAAGCTGATAGCAAACTTCTTATGACAAGACTTTCTGACTTTGATAGAAATACTCTAGTTCAAAAACTGTCACAAGTGCATGTGATGCTCAAGTTTTCTTAATATATGTAATTATTGAGAATACAGGAAGATTTCTGCCCAGTGAAAGTGGACTGGATCCTTCCCATTTCTCCCAGCCTTCAAAATAATTTCAAAATTAGAAAGATTATGTAAGTGTTGTTTTTCCAACAACATTTTGACAGACGTCATGGCATGAACTGTCATTGCTTCTCCCTGCTCATCTGACCACTGCATTAACTCACTTTATGCTCATACAAGAGGTTTGACAGTAGTACAATAAGCTAATTAAATATACAATTCAGTGTGTCCTAACTATATGGAGGTAACAGGGAGGGAGGGGCTGCCACTTGTTAAAACTATTTACATCCTGCAGATGTAACCAACTGCAGAAATCTTGAAAGGTGACAGAGTGGAAGACAACAGTGGAAGAAAAGAGACAGTGACACCTTAAACCTCTAATGATTCTGTCTGTCACAGTGTCAACCGACAGTATCATTTAAGAAGTGGCTAGATATAGCAGGCCACATTACTTTGAGCAACAGAATACTTCAGGCAAGTCCAGGTTATGACCACAAATAATCAAATGAAAACATTATCTGTGAAAGCTCTGCAGGAAAGGCCAGTGGTAACAGTACAGAGGAAAAGATACAGAGTACAAAATGCAGAGATGAACAAAGGATGAAGTTTCTTTTCTCTCTGCCTTTGAAGTACACACTGCTATGCATTTTGCAACTGTTCATTTGAGCAGTTAATGTGAACTTGTGAAAAATTACTTTTTCTTGGTTTATTTTTCATAAAAATTCTATTTTAATTCGAAGTTTCTAGTGCATACAGTGACTTTAATATTACAGTGAAATCCTTTATTTAATACATCATAGAGGCAGCACCATTTAACTCTTTTAAAGTCTTCTTTTTGTGTGTGCTACTGCAGCTAATGCTTTCTAGAAGAGACATGTTGACTTGGGCTGACTCTGCAATAAATGAGGAGAGGAAATAATGAAAAGCACATATTTCAGTCTTCCACAAAGGTAGTGGAAGACACTTTAAAGGCTTTTTTTCCTCATAGCTTTTGTAAAATTACTGAAAATACTATACTTCAATATGGTAAAATACAGTTAAGCCACATTTCAGAAGTAGAAGTTGTCACAGTCACTGACAAAGTACCAGAATACAAAGGCATCTCTCATTCTTTCTGGTAGCGTAACCCTCCTTGCTTATAGCTTACCTTTATGGCATAGAGAGGAATGTGTTAGGAAACCCATTCTGCAGTGAAGAAAATTGGACAAGGATTAGAACAGTTACTGAGTTAATAACATACTTAATAATATGATACTCTTGAGGAACGTGGAATAATGGGAATATCGTGTAGCAATGATTTTAAGAAACAGCTAGGAAAACCGGGAATTCTAAACATGTGTTCAGGTTTATGGTAAAGAGTAGTAAGAGTGGTAACTGGATGGATAATCATAATTTAGTGTTGACATGATCCGACCTTGAGGCTTGAGGTTAAGAAAGCATTTAAATGTTTGATTTTTGCTTATTAGATTTATTTTGTTACCTTAGTGAACTTATGAGGCATGTGTTTCTACACATGCTTCTCTAGAGCTCCCTGACTTTTCAGTTGCTTTTTACAGAAGTAAGCAGAAGGGAAATGCCAGGGATATTCTCACACACAGGAAAAAGGTAGCTTCTAAAGCAACGTACAATTAATATTTTTTGATATATACATGGCAAACTGAATTTCTTGTGGGCCTCCAAGGTCCTGGAGATCCAGACTCAAGTCTCAGACTAACAGTTGCAGGATGAAAAGGTATTAAAGATGAAAATCTAGTAGATTCAAAGCCTCTAAGTTGCCTCTAGACACAACCTCATGGTCTTGTCTTCACTATTGCCAGATGCAGACTGCCTAGATAGATATCACAATAACCTGCCCAGCCTTGCACATGGCTAAATGGCAGTAGAGAAACACATGTGATCCCTATCATAACATGGCTTCAATGCTCAACCCCTCAGTACTTGCTCCCTTCCTCTGTCCCTCAGGGAAGATAAGTTATAGAATCATAGAACATCTCAAATTGGAAGAGACCCATAAATATAATCAGTTCCTATTTCCATGTACAGTTCAGGCAGTCCTTGAACTCTGACAGGCTTGGTGCCATGGCCACTTCCATGGGGAGTTTGTTCCATGGACAGATCATCTTCTCAATCAAAAACCTTTTTCTAATGTGCAACCTAAATTTTCCTTGATGCAGCTCCATTCTATTTTCTTGCGTCCTACCTCTGATCATCAGATAGCAGATATCAGCACCTCCCCTTCCACCACACTCCTTGAGGAATCTGTAGGCTGTGATGAGGTCACTCCTCAGCCTTCTCTTTTCCAAGCTGAACAAACCTCAATAGCTTCCCATAAGCCTTGACCTTTAGACATCTCCACACATTGCTCATGCTTCTCTGGACACACCCTAATAGTCTCGTGTCATTTTTACACCAAGGTGCCAAAAACTGCACACAAGTCTTTCTACTTGTTATGCCATGCTGGCTATTGACAATGACTGTGTTGTTTACCAAGTATTTTACAGTAACTTCCAAAATAACCATCTCCGTCAATTTAAACCATGCATTGAATTGGGACTGACAGGTCTGAAATTGCTGGAGTCTTCTTTCTTGACCTTCTTGAAAACTTGGTCAACATTTGCTAGCCTGCAGTCAGCTTGGACCTCTTCAGGCTCCCCAGACCATTGAAACAGAATGGAGAGAAGTTCTGTGATAACATCAGCCACTATTTTCACTGCCCTGGAATGAACTCCATGAGGCCTCATAGATTGTGTGCATTCAGCTGGAACAACAGGTTCTGTGTTGGTTGGAAGGTTATCATCGCCCAATAACAATGGTGTCAGGGCACATCACCACTGTTGAAGACAGAGGTAAAGAGGAATTAAATGTCTCCACTTTGTCTACAGCCCTATATGTAAGGTGGCAAACCTCACCGATGTTACTCCTGGGTGGGTACTCCTGGCTCTTTTTCTTGTCCTTCACATTGTTGTCCAGTTTTCTTGAACTCTAGTCAAGCTTTAGCCGCACAAATTTTCTCCCTGCAATGGTGAACTGCTTGTCTGTGTCCTTCCATACCACCTGTTCTTGGTGAGCTGGGTTTGGGAGATGCTAATTAGTAGGGGCACGTTTAATATCTCATTGCTGGGCAGATGGAATAAGAAGGACTATGTTAACACCTGCATTATGGTCTCTTTGAAAACCAGGGTGCTTCTGTTATTCTGTTACCTCAACTACTGCCTAAACTAGACAGTTTTTATAAACTATTTCCTCTTTTTTTTTTTTTTTTTTTTTTTTTTCCCTTCCTCCCTTTGATTGGGTTTGGTTTGGTTTTTGTTTTTGTTTTTTTTTTATCTTCTTTTTCCTACAGGACTTGCTTGATCATGTATTCTTAGTAATGTAGGTGTGTGCTGCTCTCTACCCTCCACTGATGAAGTCAATGAGCATTTGCATTCATACAGGCATGGACTCATACACAGTATACACTTTCTCCCATTTCAAGCTTCTTTCTCACATACAACAAAAAGTTTCCTCACCTTTTTTATTATTTTGGGGGTTTATTACCTGTGCTGTTTCTGTTTATTTTCCTTGTCTTTCATATTCTTTCAGTGTTTGTTCAAATGATTCCTCTGTGTTGTACGGGATGTTCACTCTTGCCCTAAGTGGCATGTTATTTTTTCTAAAAAACATAGATTTTATTTATAGAGTTACAGCAGGAATGTAAATGTATTGCTTTTTGTGCTTTAAAGAAATTAGTAGAGTAAGAATGAATCACTAGTTCATTTGTAAAATAAAACAAACAATCAAACAAAAAAACATCATAATATTTTTACAGTTCTCAAAGAGAAATTTCATATCTCTGTAAGTCTCTGTATTGTTAAACTCTGTAGTACTTAAAGTTCTAGCCCTCTATATTTGTAGAAGTGCCAAAAATCTTATTTGAAGTGTAAGAATATTTGTAAGATGAGATTTTCTCTCCCCTAAATCTTTCTGCTTCTCTCCCCCCTTATTTCATTCCTCCATTCGTTTACTGGTGGTCAGCACTTCTTGATACTTTTTCGCAGTCACCAGGAAGTTTAAACATCAGCATTTTTTTTCACAGAAATACAGTTGCCTCAGGTTTAAAAGGAATTTATATTGTATGTGGCAGCATAATATAAATAATATCAATTGTGGAATTAGGAGTAATTATAGTTTTACCTTTTAAAAAAAAATGTGCTTGGGGAGGAGAGAGAGAGAGAGATGTTTTGAATATTTGACTTCTTTCACAAGAAGACAACATGGAGTGCTCAGCCATTATCATTTTAGAAACGGGAGTGTTGCTAAGCAACAAGTCTCACATAATCTTGCTCAGCTTTTGTATTTGAAGAAAACTGAGCTAAGGAAAAGTTTGGAAAGATAATGAGGAAAAAATAGCTTCAGTGAATCAGTACAATCAATAGTGCACCTGACCAGAAAATAAAGTATTAATGGGGACAGCAAAACCAAATCTACTTATAGATAATTAAAAGAAAAATTAGTATTATCAGGTATATTTTATTGGTTGTATACTAGTTTTTTTTATCTCTATGTTCTATAGGGAAGGAAGCACTTTCCTGAATGTGATCATGATAACATGCACAAATCTTCCTGCTCAGTGAGTTTTAACAGTAGATGAAATTATGCAGTGTTTCGTTTGCTTTATGCCATTTAAGCATTCAATAAACTGTATTAGCCTATGAAAGCACTTAAAGAATGAGTAGCATCAATTTTTAGTATTTCCTGGGTGCTTAAATAAAAGGTAAAAGCAGGGAATAACTCCCAAACACTTTTTTAAGTCAATACTAGGTATTAAGTGCTTGCTTTTGCTATTATAAGGCATGTACCTGGCAAAGTACATGAAGTCACCAATGTTATTTACACCTTCTTGAATTCAGACATACTGGTATTGAGACTGATAATTTATCATCATGCTATTCTTACTCATGTTTGATGATTCAAAGGATCCAGTGCAAAAGTGAGAGATGTGCTTTCATACTGGTAATCTGAAAATATTCTAGGTCAGTTTATTAGCTGCAGTTACTAGAACTATTGATTGTAATTAACTGTTTTCATTTATTAATGATGTTGCAATGAGTTGAGCTATAGATTAAAGTCAGTGAACTATGTTCTTTCTGTTGACTTAAATCAGTCTCTCTATTACTAAAACAAATTAAATATAAAACATCAGCATAGAATGTTCAACTGGACAGTCTGACAGGCAAATGCTTTTATCTGAAGAGACCAAACATAATTCATAATGTAAAGGAAGGCAAAAATTTTGAGCCGAATTTTATTGATCAAGTGAATAGCTTGTGATGCTTGAGCATAAGTTACAGCAAGATCTCTATCATTCTTTCATAATATTGTAATTAAAAGAGAAAATATAGGAAAATAAACACAAGTCATCATTAATCATGGAAATATGATTACTAAAAGAAAAATAAAAAATAAAAAAGAACATTGGCAAACAAAAATTGTTTTGGTTATAATCTTTATTGTTTTCCTGTGTGGAAAACTTCAGTAGAGCTTACACTTCTTTGAGGCAGACTTGTTTTTGGAAAAATTTAAGATTTTTATTTCCAAAACTAGCAACATAAATTTTAAGTCTTTAAGGTTGAGGGACATGATCCGTCTTTCTTCTTCAGAAAAATTCCAGGAAACATCTCAAAACATAAATGATCATTACAATTTCTGAATTCCAATTAACCTTTAATGCCTCTTTACTTTTCAAGTTCATTGGAAGCCTCCTTGTTCACACAACTTAGTCCAATATAGATTACTAACAGGATAAGATATCATTATACTATAAACCATTCAGTATCAAATTAAAATGATGATAATGAAAACATTAATGTCATTTGCTATCACCAGTATGTCAAAATTCATCTTTCTGTGGCACTGAAATGAAAAGTTCCCTTTTCTGGACGTTCATCTCTGCTGCATTTTTGTTCAGTCTGATTGCTCTTGTAGTGGCTTGCTGGCAGAAATGAACATGGAAAGAGATATGATGTAAAGTTGGGTGATAGGATCAGAGCATGCTGTGCTGCTTGCTCACTGGTGAACATTTTATATTCTTTTCTTCTGGAAAGAGGAAGCATATTTCTGTAATAGCTTACCAAATTTAAAACATCTTTGGTTGCCATCCTTTAATTTTCTCAGCACCTCCATGAGACTGTGTACCTAGTTTTATTTTAGGAGTATCTGCTATGCTTCTGTGAATATAAGCATAACATTCTTTCTCAAATTTAAAGTTTTCTATTTGTGAATTTATGACAAGACATTCCAGAATTCATTAAAGGTACCTTATCTACAAATTAAAACAACATTTCCTCTTAGATTTCTCAACATTTAGTAGGAGCTGAAGTCTCAGATTTATCTTTCTGTTCTTGCTTTGTATGCAAAGCTATTCTGACCTCACAGGTCCTTTGTGGTGTATTCCTTAAATAGAATCTTTAGCCCTTATTAGTGTTAAAAGGAGATATCACCTATTCATAGCTACTTTTGTATAGGAGGTTTTTGTTTGCTTTTGGTAGAGGAATTGGTAGAAAACTGCTTGATGACATTCATTTTCTTATTTGATTTATATACTTCATGATGAAACTAGTTATTTAAAGAAGAAGCTCTTTAATTCACCCTAACATATTTGTGTGTCTCATAACTACAAAGAAAGTAGACATTCATTAGATCCACGAATTACTTTAGCAGGGAGTGTCTATGGTAGGCTGTTCCTTGATGCACAACGTCACCTGCACAAGTTAAATTCAGTGTCGTCGGTCAGTAAGCACAGTCTGGCCAACTACATAAGAAAATGATCTGTCGGAGTATGGAAGACTCGGACTTAGACTCTTGTCAGAGTAAGAACATAGGATTAAAAAATCACTTATGCTGAAGTACTTATTCTGAAATATAAACTGTTAATTGGAACAATTTTCACCCCATCCAAGAGATGGGGTGGAATCTCAATAAACATGATCCGCTTTTCTGCAGAGGTAACAACTTTGTTGAACCAATTAGTTTATATATACATATATATATATACATATATATGTACACACATATATACACATAAACATACATATAGATATTTATAGACACATCTATTAGTATATCCCCAGGCCAGATATCACCATGGCCATGAGCCATCCTCTGCATCTCCACCACAGCCTCTGTCCCATCAGGGCAAAAATGCTTTGCTGTAAGCATAATGTGGGTTTTTTACTACACATCTGGATGACTGACCCATGGAAATGAAAAACTAATGGCACTAAGTAGAGCTCAACACACAACAGACAGCTGCACTGTGTGTCTCCACACATGGACCTACTATATACCTCACTCTTATCCTGTCTGTCCCTATTCTGATGCCATTCTATTGCTTCTGCTTCCTGTCAGTCATGTCAAATAATTATCACCTTTTTTTTTTTTTTCCTTGTTTAATGGTGCAAAGGTTAGCTAAATGGGGAAGTCAGAGACCACCATTGTTAATTTACTATGCATTTTCAATTCAGGCATACAGAAGCAGGTGTTACTTCATCTATGGAAGCAAGGCTTGCCACAGCCAGTGGCCATTTACTTAGCTTCAGTTTTCTATGCCTATCTCTACCTGTTCCACATTCATTTACACTGGTGTGAGTTCTCAAGAAGACATCTCTTTATTTGCTTACTGTTTTGGGTTTTTTCCCCAGGATTAAAACTAGTGCATGAATGTCTAAGGAGCATTTTATTCACCATCTATATCCAATAATTGAATGCAAAATGTAAACTAACCTTATGGTTAATAATTCACAATTTGGTCTCCCCTTTTGGAGGTAGGTGTGTCAAATAAAGCAGCCAAACAAGCTGTATTACTGTGTCATGACTAATACCTTTTGAACTCCAGGAGCCTTTAAAGCATTACAGATATTTAAAACCCTTTTGTTACAGAATCATATAATCACAGAAATTTAAGGGTTGTAAGAGACCTTGAAACGTCCAGTCGAACCACCTCTGCCAGAGCAGGGTCACCCACAGCAGGTCACACAGGAACACATCCAGGTGGGCTTTGGACATCTTCAGGGAAGGAGACACCACAACTTCCCTGGGCAGCCTGTGCCAGTGCTCTGTCACCTTCACAGTGAAAAAAATTCTTCCTTATATTTATACAGAACCACCTATGCTCCAGTTTATAACCATTGCCCCTTGTCCTATTATTAGTCACCCCTGAGAAAAGCTTGACTCCATCTTCCTGGCACTCACTTCTTAAATATTTATAAACACTGATGAGGTCTCCCCTCATTCTCCTCCAAGCTGAAGAGCCCCGGCTCCCTCAGCCTTTCCTCATAAGGGAGATGTTCTACTACCTTAATCATCTTGGTCACTCTGCACTAAATGCTTTCAAGCAGTTCCCGATCCTTCTTGAACTGAGGGACCCAGAACTGGACACAATACTCCAGATGTGGCCTCACCAGGGTAGATTAGAGGGGCAGTAGATTAGGGCACATTGTTGGTTCATGATCATCCTTCCATCCACCAGCACCCCCAGGTCCCTTTCCCTTTTGGTAGGGAAGTCTCCAGGTGTGACAGTCCATAACTATTATTATTTTATATTTTGTTTAGGTATAAATATTAGCCACTGTGAATACTTGCCCCACAAATTGCAAAAGTAACCAACTTTAAAATGTAAGTGAATTAAAAAGTTTATTTAAGGGAAAAGAACACCTCGCTGGTGATGGGTTTCAGGAAGGAGTTTATAGTGGGAGAACAATTAGGAAATAGGTTTTTAAACAGATGAGTCACCCAAGAGAGAGCTTTTAAAAAAAGAAAAAAAAAAAAAGAAAGTGAACAGATTATTGCTTTTCACCCTCTGAGGTCCCAAGAGATTCTCCGCTGATTTCGCTGTCTCATTGAACCCAACAATGTTGAAGGAAGTGGGAGAGAGTAGTTCGGGTGGAAGTAGAACTCCACTGCCACCACACTACTCCTGCTGTTGAATTTTCTCCTTTTTCCTCTGAATTTTGTAGCTGAAAATTTCTGCTTGTCATAAATCATTATCAGAGATTGCAAATTGATAGCTACAGGCTTTCTCTTTGGTATTCAGGCATTCCAAGAATTCCTTAACTCTTGTATTGACACCAGTTTGCATTACCTGTCTGTCAACTCTGTATCAGGAGCCATTCTGGTTAGCATTTTATCTTGTCAGTCCTGTTACTTCAAGGTAGCTGCTACCCTATCAAAGGAGAGGGACTCTCTTTTTGAAAATAACTGATATTTTTTGAAAAGAGTGTAGACAGAGAAAAAGGTGCCAGCATTTTGCTGATTCAAGAGACAATTGTTTTTGTTTTAATTTTTTCTTTTTAATTTTGCTGCTGTGTCCCCTACACCAACCTATACTGTTACCTAGGGCTGTTCTTACCCAGATGCAAGACTTTACACTTGTCCTTGTTGTAATTCATTAAACTTCTCCCTGACTAACTTTCCAGGCTTTGTAGGTCTCTGAAAAGCAGCACAGCCTTCTGGGGTGTCAGCCACTCCTTCCAGTTTTGTGTCATTGGCAAGCTTGCTTATACTACACTCTATTCCCTCATCCACGTAATCAATAAATATATTGAATAACACTGGTCCCGGTACTGACCTTTGAGGGACTCCACTAGAAACAGACTTCCAACTAGATTCCCTCCCATTACCTACCAACTCTCTGTCTTCCACCTCTCACCCAGCTTCTGATCCACCTCACTACCCAATCATCCAGGCCACACTTCCCTAGTTTAGCTCCAAGGATGATGTGGGACATAGTGTAAAATGCCTTCCTGAATTCTAGGTAAACTATGTCTACCATCATGTCAACCTGGTTATATCCTCATAGAAGGTTGTCAGATTGGTCAGTCATGACTTCCATGTTGAAGTAAAGCTATGCTGACTGCTCCTGATAAGCCTCTTGTCCTTGATGTGCCTGGAGACAGCACCAAGAATGAGTTGTTTCATCACCTTCTAGGAATAGAGGTGAGGCTGACTGGTCTGTAGTTACCCAGGTCCTCTTTCTTGAAGACTGGGGTGACATTTTCCCTCAGCACCTGTGAGTACATCCCATCAGGACCCATGGATTTATGGATGTCCAGACTCATTAACTGATCCTTAATCCAGTCCTCATCAACCAGGGCAAATTTATCCTTTACCCTGACTCAGTGGCCTAAGGGGCCTAGGGCTCCTGTGTATCCAGCAGGATACACAGAGGCAAAGAATGTGTTCAGCAATTCTACCTTCTTTGTATCCTCTGTCACCTGGGCACCCCCCTCATTCAGCAGTGCCTACGTTGCCTCTAGTGATAGTTTTATCTGCATTTGAAGAAGCCCTTCTTGTTGTCCTTAACATCTCTTACAAGGTTTGATTCCAAGGAGGCTTTAGCTTTCCTAGTTGCCTCTCTGCATTGTCAAACAACAGTCTGATATTCCTCCCTAGTGGCCAGCCCTTCCTTCCATGATCTATAGATTCTCTTCATCCATTTGAGTTTACCTAGCACTTCCCTGTTTAGCCATACTGGTCTCCTAGTTCCCTTTCTTGATTTCCTTCCCATTGGGATGCACCAGTCTTGAGCTTGGAAAAAGTGATCCTTGAATGTTAACCAACCATCTTGGGCCCCTTTACCTTCTAGTACCCTGTTCCATAGGATTTCCCCCAGCAATTGTTTAAAGAGGGCAAAGTTGGCCTTTCTGAAGTTCAGAGTTGTGATTCTGGAATTGTGATTCTTGGAATCCTACTTTTACCACATGAGATCCTGAACTCCACCATCTCATGATCACTGGACCCAAGGTTGACCTCAGCCTTCACTGCTTCAACCAGATCTTCCTTGTTGGTTAGGACAAGATCCAGCAATTCTCCACTGCTAGTTGGCTCCTCGACCAATTTCATCAAGAAGTTATCATCAATGCACTGGAGGACCCTCCTGGACTGTGAAAAGAACAGATACCTCCGAGCTTTTGGTGAAACTGTACTTCAAATATTCAACTTCTGGACTATATTTTTTAAATTTTGCATCAAAAAAGCCCCCACCAAGTTTGCTGTGGTTTTTTGCTGTTGTTTTTGTTTGTTTGTTTTCTGCTATGCTTACAAATGCTCTCCACCTGCTGGGCAATTAAGCTGCACAGAGACCAAATAGACAAACTTTTTCCAAATGAGGTTTTTGCCTCCAAGATCATGATGTGTAATGCATTATTTCAACTTACTCGGTTTTGCAGTTTACTAAGTCACAATAGAGCAGTATTTTATTCAATAGTGTCCCATAAGCTCTTCATCTGTTTGTTTCAGCTTCTAGAAACTGATATGTTTGATAACCATTGAATTAACAAGCACTTTAAAGGAATGCATTGCAATCCCATTTCAGATAACATTTCAGACTGGAATGGGACACTTGGGCTCTAGAAACTGAAGGCAAAACAGTTTATAAGGTGGAAGACACTGGGCATATGGGGCAATTGAAATATTGATTATCAGGAAATGAAATATGTTTTGGGTAATTATCCAAGTAATATTAAAATGAGATAGAGATTCAGTGATTTTACACATCTTGTTACTCTCCCATGCCTCTATGTGCAATTCCCATGAGCCACTTACTCTAGGTGAGAGGGAATAAATCTACTTTATTTTACCTCTGGAGCAGGCTTTCTAATTATTTTCCCTGGTGATCCTGTTTTACTGCCTCTTTGGACTGGCCTAGATCCATTCTGACTTAGTACTTCCCCCAGAAGATTTTTACAACAGTACTCATTGAAAACTTGGATGAATTTACTGATTTGTAGAAAATAAGGCTGTCTTGCCTTAATACCTAACAAAAAAGCATCCTGATTTCATCTGAACTTTTCACATTATGCTTGTCGCTTTACTTTTTTGTTTTAGCTGAAATTTAGAACAGCTAGTAGAAAATTAAGGATACAAAATAATTACTGGGATCTCAGAAACTTATTCTGATGAGATTTCCAGACTAGGCTTGCAGATTGTAATGAATCTAATTCATCCTTTAGAATGCTTTCTAGGAATGCTGTCATGGTTTAATGCAGAGCCAGCATATCTAACACAATGCAAAATACTGTATTTTTTTTAAGCTCATGTAAACTTTAAAAAAAGAAAAAAAATTAAACTTTGCACTATAGGATTGGGTAAAGTTTTATTCTCAGAATAGGCATGGATTTAATTTAGATTAGTGAAAATGAAAAAGACTGCAATGGTTTGGTAGCGAATGTCTTCAGTGTCTACTTGGAGCACTCTGTTACTATGATAAGCTGTAATATTAGTATAATGTACTACCAATAAAGCTATCACTTCAGTAATGTTTAAATGCAACACATAATTATTAAACAAAATGCTACCCTTCAGCCAGGCAGTAATTAATGTCATCTTGTTACCAAATGTCAGAAAAGCAACTCCTCAAGTACATAGGCTGTTAACATATTTTAAATGGCCAATGCAGAGAAAGAAGCTGGTTGATGATAAAAAATAAATTAAAAAACAAACAAACAAAAACTCAAAACAAAAACCAGAAATATCCTTTCCATATTCTTTCCCTTATAAAACTAAAAATTTCAAATTTGAAATAAATGAGGATTTTGTCAAGTGTGTTGGTGGTGACTATAAGCAAAGAATGATAATCATTGGTAGCACTCAAATGAAAAAATGTGATCAATTTTTTGAGACCTCTTCCATATGGTTTGTCAGCTCCTCTGTGCCAGGAGTCAGTAGGAAAGTTAGACTGAAGATATGAACTAATATTGAAGAAGGGATTATTGTTTCAAACTCTCTGCCTATTCAGGTAGACATTGATGCTTTGGTGATGTCTGTAATTCTAGGATGAGATTCTAGATAAAATTGGCCATTCGGCCCTGTACTTTGGTATATGGACAATAGGTGCAGAGAAAGCTGTGAATGAATGACAGATTTTCAAATATGTTGAAAGCTTGTCTGCTTTCCTAAACTCTTGTGGAAAGTTTTCTGAATATAATATTACCAAGAGAATTTGCTTAGTTTGTATTAAAATAATGCAATATCCTTTCTTAATATATGTAACTGAAAGCCAGAGATGGAGAAACTGTGTAAGTTCTAATGAGAGATTCTACAGAAGAACAAAGACTGCAATAGCTTTGTAAAATGCATTTTTTAAAAATTGCTGTAGTCCTTAACACCAAAGGAGGATAGCTTTCTGTGTGCATTGACCACTGCAACATTAACACAGATACAGCAGTTTTTATTCCCTAAATGAGAAAAATTAATTATATTGTGCTTTTTCTAGTAAGATACATAGGTGTGTATTTCAAACCTTATTTAAATGCTTACTTTAACTTAAAGTTAGTAACTTTAACTGGTGGAATTCACTGACATGTTTGAGGATCATGGTAAGACTGCACAGGGTATAGCCCACAAATCTCAACAGAGAGTCAAATGTCAAGATTAAAACAGAACCCAAATATCTAATCAGCCATTTATAAATGTATGCTTCACAAGGCAATTGCATGGGAAGCAAAGTAACTCCTGTCCATCCATCAGCTATACTTCTAGGTACAGCAAATCACTGTTGAGAGTCTCTCTTTTGGGAGTATAGAAGGTCCCATTAATATAAAGTGCAATACATTACATTAGAAACTTAACTGAAATTTTAGTGTAGCAGAAGTCTGTACACTTACAAGTATGAAGAAGATTAATATTTTTTTTTCTCTGTAAAGAATTGCTATAGGCCTATAAATTATATCAGCACACAGAGGATTGAAAAATGTCAATGTTTCCTCCAGGGAAATGAATATAATAAATTTCTGTTTGGCTGAATTATATGTAAACCTGGGGCTCATGGATGTCAATAGCAAAATCTCTGTCAAGCATAAAAGGACCAGCACTTTGCCCAGAGGGATCTTCAAAGCAAAATGAGATATTAACTGCATTTGTTCACTAAATATCTTCTTTAGCATTGCACACCTTTTGTGCAGAAAATGAGACGCAGGAAGTAAAATTAAGTATTCTTGAAGCTGGATTAGTGCATTTACTTAATTATGCAGTTCATTTTTCAGACATGCTATACAATAATGGAGGGTCAAGCCTCTTGTTTAAAAAGTTCCATGTATGTCAGCAGGCAAACATTTAGCTGTCATATAAGCTAGCATTTTGCTTTAATCTCCATTAATTTTCTATTTTTCTTTAATGGCTCCCTTACACAGCTTTCTCTAATAATCATTAAAAGCCTCCTCAGGACAAATCTAATTTGGTACAACGGACAGTTTTCATTTTCAGTATCTCAGTCCGTAACACCTCACCTGTAGAGAAATGACATTTGCAGGGGTATTAACACAGACAAAAGTCATTTGGTACCTGGGGACTTCTAATCTAGTTTTTTTTTTTTACATGCACCTAATAAAATAGCTATGCTTGCATGTAGTTTTAAGATGAGAAACACATACCCTGTACAGGAAACATCTTTCAAAATATATATGAAATAAACAGAAAAAAGGTCCTATCTCTAATCATGAGAGGAATGTATTTATATCTTCCGAAAGTAATTTACGTACAGGATCTTCAACTAAAATTAATAATTATATTGTCACTGATACAGACAAATATTTTAACTGAAATGAGCTATCATCACACACATTTTTATCGAAAGGTTCAACAGTCCATTTAGAGCAATAAGATTTATTTATTCACATTTTTTTCTCTCATTGTAGACTGTACATTTTAACTGCTATTTGAAGGGCATGGATAGTACAGTTAATTTTTAAAAGTGAAAAATTAGGAAAGAGAGAGGCTGATACTGAAGTTTTACTGGGCCTATTTGAAAAGACTGAAGCCTATTGACAAGTGTCATCTCGTATAAATGTAAAAGTGAAGGTGAAATTGCCTGACGTGACTAGCCATAGTGTCTACAGGTTTGGTTCTACCAAGTATTTTTTAAACTCTAAGCCTACTTTATTTTTTCCCCCTGCATTCATCTCACTCCACTCATTTTGGACTAGTGTAGGATTAAGACCGTTCACTCATCATGTGAATTATTTATCGGAAAACCAAGTGATTTCTGAATGCAGTTGGAAAGAAATTCAGACACCTGTGTATAACATGCTTAGGCTTATTTGGAAAACCCTGTAAACTCACTGATCTTTCCTCATAAAATATAAGTGTTGATTCATTTTATGCATTTGTTTAATCTGCAGATACAAAAAATCCCCCCCTTCCCCTACTTTGTTAGTCAAGATCAAATAGCTATTCTTGGCTCATTTTCTTTTTGTTCTTTGAAATTACTTTTTGTCGTTCCATTCTTCATAACCTAACTAGGATATAAAGTTGTTTAACAATTATCAAAGAAGTTTTTTGTGCAGTATTTCTTTACCTATTTTGTGGCTTTACTAAGCATTGATGCTGAATTATCATATTATCTTCTGCAGTATCTGCTACAGATAGTGAAGAAAGGACATACAAATAAAAGACCTGTTATAGCAATCCCTGCATTTCCTCATGCATATCAAGTGACAAGCCACAGCTAAACATGAATATATGTGGGAATGGCTGTGACAGGCATTCACTTTCACATTGTGATAAAACTTTAAAGCCATTTGCATTCTTCAGCTCCTCACTCTTCAAAAGGTAGGTATGCTGGAGTTCAGGGACTGACAACTATTATCTGTGGAGAGATTCAGCCATGCATGTTTGTTTACAAAAAGGCATGTGTCCACTGCAACAGATAAGAAAACAACAAGAGCTTTAAAATAAAATATTCCATAATCTGATAAACTGAAATAGCTTTCAGTGATACTTTCACAGATACGTGTTTACAAATTAACCATTTATAGAGGAATTAACTAGATAGTCATACAGTGCAGAGTTATATTCAGTGTGAGAGAATTTCTAAGACTACTATTGTAAAATACTTGCTCATTTCTTTCATTTTGTGCTATTTAATAAAGGCTTCTATGCCTGTGTGCTTCATGACTGGAGGTCTGAACATAAACACAAAGCTCTGTGTTGCCATATATAATTCCAAGATTAACACTTTCTAGAAGACAACACTTGCCTTTATAATGTAAAATACAACAGGAAGCAGAAGAATAATATAGCTAACAAAACCACACTTGAATAAAATTTTCTGAAAACACTGCTTTCAGAAATACCCTGTCTTTTTGTTAAATCTATTTTCATGCATCTATCAAATACTGTTAAAGCAGAAGAGAATATTAAACTTGATAGGGTATAGAGTTTTCTATATTGACGGACACCTAGAAATAAATGTATTTTTATTTTTATCCACCCTTTGCACTGTAAACCCAAACTCTCAAATACGTAAGAACACTAAAGAACCTGAGACGCAAACTGCCTCTGCAACTTACCTTGTCTGTCATTTTTCTTTGGTTCTTCTGACCAGTCTTTGGTTGTCATGATTGCAAAATATAAGACTCCAACACTGAGTACAGAGAAGTCTTAAAGACTATGGGTCTTATTATTTTTCACCAAAGAGGTAGAATACAGATGGCTTGTTGTCTGGTAGAGGATTTTGTTCTTTAGCCCAGACTAAAAAGATTCATACATTTCAACACATTTCCTTTTAATCAAGCTAACCTGCAGCCCAATACAGTTGATTAAATTTACATGACCCTTTCATGGTCAGGCTAATTTCTTGCCATTTGTCATCAGGGGTAAAAAACAAAGCTAGAGTAATTTTTATGCCTTATTTCAAGCCATAAGGTTTTTCCATCCACTAGATAAAGTTGGATGTACAAAACAATGTACATACCTCAAAAGCAGCAAAGCTAGATGTACACAACCACCTAAGTCCAAAGCAGAGCTTGCACTAGCTGTTACAGGGTTTGCAAGTTGCAGTTTGTATATCCTGAAATCTTTCTTAAGCAAATTCAGAATGGAATAGTCATGACACTTGCACCCATTTGACCCTATTGATAGCACACAGCCAGAACTTCCATTGCTTAAACATGTAATGGAAAGAACAAAGACCAAAATAAACCAAAAAATATTTGCCCACACAATATATATTCAGTGGATCTAATAGTTAGAAGATCTTCACTTTTCAGACAAAGTGAAAACTTTTCTGAGTTTCAGTTCAGTAATGGTAAGTACAATATTACCATTGTAATGTCATAGGCTTGAGAAGGTA